>NW_017728943.1:130733191-130745836 GCF_001723895.1 Crocodylus porosus
CCCCATCTGGTTTAGCAGGGGTCCAACATTGCCCTTGCTTTTCCTCCGGCTCCCTACATATCTGAAAAAGGACTTTTTTGTTGTCCTTGATGCTTGAAGCTAGTTGGAGTTCAGTTGCAGCCTTGTAAGCTGGCAGCTGTTGGCTCAGGGCTTCTCACCCTGCTGCCCTCCCTCTGGGTGCCCCTGCATCACCATGGCAAGGTGTCTCTGTCTGCCTGACAGTAGCAGGCATGGCAGGATGGAGTTGAGCCCCCTCCCACTGCTACTGGGTGGGCAGGAAGTGCCTTGCCATGGCAACATGGGACTGCCACTGGGTCTTGCCCACTGGGCTGCAGAGGCCCCAAGTGAGAGCAACAGAGTAGGAAGTCCTGATCCCGCCACCGCCAGCTCACATCTGCGCCACTCCCCCACCTTGGGCTTTGTTCCAGCTGTTATGCCTGCAAGGGTGGGGGAGCTCGGCTCCGCACTCCCAGGGGGAGTAGCCAGGGCTCTGGTGCTGCTGTGGGGGGGAGGGAGGGAAGGGAGCTGCAGGCCCAGGTCTCTAGCCACATAGCCCTGGCAGCTGGGGGCCCCCATCTGCAGACTTGGGAAGGGTAGGGGGCTGTGGACTGGTAATGGCATGGACAGGGAACTGGCATAAGAGGGCTGCTCAGCATTACAAAACAGTGGAGTGGGACAGTTTCAGCTGGACTTGTGTCCTGGTGAGTGAAGGGGCAAGGAGAGCTCTGAAATTCCATGATTAAAAAAATCCCAAAATCAAATGCCAAAATGTATAAGTATTTAGAATTTATTTTATTATAGTGATAGAGGCACTGGCAGGCTTCCACATTTCTTTAAAACTGTAAATACGTTAGAAATGGAGTATTGTTATAATATTGTTAGAGATGGAGTGTTGTTAGAAATGCACAGTTTGCATCTGGTACCTGATAAGAAAAAACACTGCCACGGACTTTTTTTTCCTTGGCTAGCTTTGCTACAGTTTTTCTTATGCTAAATCACGCTCCCCCTCAGCCTCTCCCTGGTTTTCTCATGCAGATTACAGAAGCTGGAATTCAACTGACTGTGTCCTTGAAAGCGGGGGGGATTTAAACTCTTAGTGACCTAAAGAACTTTCTGAGCATGCGCAATTAGCTGATGCATATTTACCTATCCGCCCTGCATACTTAAGTAGTTAATTATAATATACATGCGATGGATGAAGTGACGTAGCCACATACATGTTTGTATGAAACGGAAATGAGCTGTAAGAGTTCCTGTTTCTGCACACGTGCCCAGGAGGGGAAGGATAAAATACCAGCTGAGAATTTACTCCGAACCCCTGAGGAATCTGAGTCCTTTGACTCTGCCCCGACCCTATTTGCAAATACACCTTTTGTGCTGCTAATAAGTGTGTGTCTGAGATTTCTTCGCGTGCCTCCAGAGAAATGAACCGCAACTTTTTGCAACAAATACATCAGTTAAATATTGTGTTCAACTGATAGTTTTTAGTCATGTTGGCTTAAGAATACTAGTAGTCGGCGTGCAAAAGGTGTTATCTTTTATTAGACCAACTAGACAGTTGCAAACTTTTTTTTCTTTATTTGCAAGTTTTTGGGCACATGTATCCTTCCTCAGTGCAAAGATCGTAAAATTTTTCTTATGTCTAAGAAAGGCCACATGTGCCCGAAAGCTTGCAAATAAAGAAAATTTTCTTTTTGCAACTGTCTAGTTGGTCTAACAAAAGATATCGCCTCTTACACACTGACTGCTTGCATTAGACCTACACGGCTAAAACCTGTATCCCTGAAACATGGAAGATATCATAATTAGCCATTTTGAAATGAAAACTTCATAATTTTAGAAGAAGGAAGCAAAATTCAACGCTTCAAGACTTGGAAGCTGACACACTTGCTCCAGCCTCTTGTTTCGAGCAAAATTTACATACCTGCGAAACAATCTTAAGATAAGAGAAATTCCTTGCCCAGAAGACCCTTCTGTCACCAATCCTCCTGTGAAATCATGAATGACTTGGCAGCTGGAGGGGCACGGCAGTGGTGGTGGGAGCAGAGTGACAGTAAGTGGGAGTTCCCACAGACACCATTAAGCGCTGTCGGGTGGTGAGTGCCGACCAGGGGACACTGCAGATGCCGCTAGTGGTGTTGGCGGGGGTGAGGAGAGTGGTGAGTGGCAACTTTTTTTAGGGGGTGCACATGCACCCGTGTGCATCCCCTATGCATTGCTCCTGTGTGAAATATTAAACATTGTAACAAGAAAGAAGCATAATTCAATATATTCAACATCCTGCTTGTCATCAGATACCTTTTGAGGTAAATAAACTGCTCAAACCTCTATTTGAGCTTAATTTGCATAAAATGAACACTTCCAGCCAGGAAATCTTACACTGCTCTCCTGTGAAATGTGAAAGTTCTTCCAGGTAGAAATGAAAATTCATAATCTGTGCATTCCCCTATGCTTGAGGAACAGTGCATGTGCCCAAAAGCTTGCAAAAAAGAGATTTTTTTTTATCCAGCTTTGTAGTTGGTCTAATAAAAGGTATTGCTTCTTGCACACTGACTGCTTGTGAGGTGTTTCATTTTAATCATGGAAAAATGTGGATTTTGAGGGTTTTAATAAGAGTGTGCAATTTTTAAACAGAGAGAACCTGGATCCCTGGTTATTACTAAATGTGCACTGAGTTCTTTGGACAACTAATGCAAAAGCAGGAACATGAGAGGAGGGAGGGAAGGGTCAAAGGTGCTCCAATAGGGGGACACCAAGTGAAACACACCGGCCAGTGCGCTGAACTAGTCCAAGAAGCCAGTGGCTGTTGCCCAGTAAAACTTTGTCTGGAGACATGAACAGATGAGGGAGTGGAAAACAGCCAGACTGTCACCTGGGGTTCCTCCATCCATAGCCTCCTTCTGGGTTAGATCAATGACCAGCTTAGCTAGGACCTCTTTGTGACACAGACCTATTTGTTGCACACAGGAGACTGGGGGTTTGGGCCCACACAGACGCCTAACCCCCTTTGTTGCTGGAAAGGGCCATTAAATGTGCCACAACTGAATACCTGGAGCTACTAAAGTAAAAACAGGGACAGGAGTGGTAGTCAAAGGTTAATAACAAGTGCTCCAAGGGGGATACACCGAGCAGAGCATGCCAGCCAGCACCCATAGCCCCTGAAACAAGTCCAAGGAGCCAGCAGATGCTGCTTAGTGAAACTTCCTGGAGACATGCATGGACGTGGAACTGGAAGACCCCCCCCCGCAGAACCACATTCTTGGTGAGTTCAAAGACCAGCTTTGTTAGAGCCTCTCAGTGATACATGCCTATTTGTAGGGGCAGTTTAGGTCCAGGGGCCTCTGCCGATCAGGGGCCCCCTTGGAAAAAAGCATGCGGCATGGTCCAGCATGGTGCTGTGCGGGTAGCTGTGCAGTGGCAGTGGCAGCGCTGCCCAGCAAGGTGCTTGGCAGCGGCAGTTGCCAGGGGTGCATCCTCCTGTCTGGCTACCACTGGCAGCAGCAGTGCAGTGCAGCCCGGGCTGCTGCGGAGGCATGTCCTGCTCACTCCGGTGAAGTGGGTCCCTGGGCTGGGGGTAATGGGTGGATGGGGGGCAGGTGGATGGGAAGCTTCTTCGGGCAGTCAGAGCTCCTGGTTATGCCTCCCTGCGCTAGGTGCACAGCTGGTCCCTCACCCCTCAGGTGAGGGGGGGAAATAAAGACCCCCCTTCCTGGGAAGTGCTCGGGCTCCACAGGGGGACTGCAGCAGGAGTTGCCCTCCCACCCAGTTCAAGATGACTCCAGAGGAATTTGTGAGGAACCTAAGTGGCAAAGACAGATCAGGGCCACGGGCTGGGCCTGGCCTGGCTCAGGGCTCAAAGGGGACTGAATGAGCCCTGGGGAAGAATGAGGATGTTTTCATCTGGCCCTTTGCCTCAGAGCTGAAACCTGAGTTCTCAAACCTTTGCACTCAATGCATCTTGCTCCATAGACTCAAGGCATCCTCTGCCTCTCTTAGAGTCTAGACCCAGGACACCCCATCTTAGACTCCAGACACTCCTCCATAGACTCGAGGCACCTCGCCACAGATTGAAGACAGCCCTTCTTAGACTCAGGAACTAAGGAACTCAGGAAATTCCTGTGATAGTTCCTACTATGCACAGATCCTGTCCTTCCTGCAGTTAGTGGCATGCAGGAAGCCAACTACCTCCTTTTTTAAAGATTGAAGATAAAGCTACTGTCACCTCCCAGGAGCCTATGGGAGCTCTTCCAGAAAGGTGATACAGCTGCAGTGTCCAGTGAAACTTCGATTCTGGGGAGAAAGCCTTGAAGGAAGCATGGAGGGAGATGCTGTCTGCACTGATGGTCCAAGCCTAAGGCAGAGTTTGGCAGGGTCTCTCAGAGCCTGAGCTGAAGAATTTGGAGGATGGGGGAAGGTGTTTGTAATTTTCTGAAGGGTGATGGTTTTGATCTCCTTGAGTACAGGCAGAACAACATATTTAACAGGTCTATTTATTAATGCTTTTTGAAACAGTCATGCTTCAAATGAACAGGTGTGGGGGGCCTCTAATTTTCTGTTTGCCCAGGGCCCCAATAAATCTTAATTTGCCAGTGCCTACTTGCTGTGCCTTGGGAACCTTGGATTTATGCCCCCAAGAAAACAGGGAATCAGGGGGGCCACCAAAGACATAGCAACTAAGTACAGGTGACAAATAAAAATAAAATGGGGAAAGGAGTGAGGGCCACAGGTTAGTAACAAGGGAGCCAGAAGGGGACATAAGCAGAGCACACCAGCCAGCGCTCGCTGCCCCCTGAACAAGAAGAGAGAGTGCATGACACTGCCCAGTGAAACTTTGGGAAGGATGGGAATGGAAGAATGAGAGCAAAACAGCCCTGTGCTCTCCTGAGGTTCCCCTGGCCAGAGTCTCCTTTCTGGTCAGATCAATGGCCAGCTTGATGGCCAGCTTAGCCAGATCTGTATGACACAGGACACTGGGCAAGAGGGACCCATGGTCGAGGGAGGGGGGTTCAACGGGTACAGAAAATCCTCAAACAATTGCAACCCATACTAGAATGAGACCCTATTCGTAAGAGATCTTCCCAGAGTCACCCACACATTTCCACCACCCTCACAATCACTATACCCCACAACAGAGCCATCAGCATTCCCGGATCTTACAGCTACACCTCCAGAAATGTAATATATCTCACCCAATGCACCAAATGCCCTGATGGACAATACCTAGGAGAGACCAAACAACAACTGCGCACCAGAATGAACGCACACCGGAAATCTATCAAGGACAGGAATACCCAATTACCTGTGGGGGCACATTTCTCAAAAGAAAACCACTCACTCTCCAATCTCTCAGTCCTGATCCTCAAAGAAAACTTACAAAACACTTAGTTGCATAGTTAATAGGGTCAGAAGGGACCTGAACAGATCATCAAGTCCGACCCCCGGCCATGGCAGGAAAGAGTACTGGGGTCAAATGACCCCAGCAAGGTGTACATCTAGCCTCCTCTTAAAGACCCCCAGGGTAGGAGCCTGCACCACTTCTCTTGGAAGTTGGTTCCAGATCCTAGCTGCCCTGACCGTGAAGTAGCGCTTCCTGATATCTACCCTAAATCTACCCTCTGCCAGCTTGTGACCATTACTCCTAGTCACCCCTGGTAGTGCTTGGGGGAACACGGACTCTTCCACTGCCTGCTGGTCCCCTCCGACTAGTTTGTAACAGGCCACTAGATTCCCCCCTCAGCCTTCTCTTGTGGAGGCTGAACAGGTTCAGGTCCCGTAGCCTCGACTTGTAGGGCCTGCCCTGCTGCCTCCAGATCATGCGAGTGGCCCTCCTCTGGACCCTCTCCATGTTGTCCACATCCCTCTTGAAGTGTGGTGACCTTCCTGACTGCATCCCCACATTGCCAGCCCATGTTCATCTTGGCATCAATGATGACTCCAAGATCCTTTTCTGCCTCTGCACTGACAAAAAGGTAATTCCCCAGCCTGTAGGTATGGTGCTGGTTCTTCCTCCCCAGGTGCAGCACCTTGCACTTGTCAGTGTTGAACATCCCAGAGATGAGCCTATGAACTCTATTTCATCAACTTCCTGGATACTAAAAATCATGGACTGAATATAGACATGGGATTTATGATACATTATAACCTGCCTGACATCTGACTCCCCTGGTATCTCTCCACTATTCATCCCTTCCTTCTCTCTACCTCCACCCCAGCCTGTCTCTCACCCTGTGACAACCCAGAGTTGAATTGTTTTGAAAGTTGCCTAAACGTTTGGAATAGCCTGGGGACAGCCTGAAGTTGAATGGTTTGTCTCAAACATTGTGAGCAAGCACATTGCCGCAAATGCTGACTCTGTGGTGGCGGGTGCTGGGGGAGGTGGGAAGCAATGCAGGTCCTGCGTAGGCGGGTCAGTGCACTGTACCAGCTTCCTTAAGTTGCAGCTTGTGTAAAGTTGGTTGTTTGCTAATCTGAGCATGTGCCAAACAAAGGTCACATTTCGGTCAACTAAGCTATCATTAGAAACCCCCAATGAGCCCACCGACTCAAATGGGGAAGTTTCTAGAACTCTAAACTGCGCAAGTCCGAGTGACGACAGCCAGAGGCGGAACCACCATGAGGGAACCACCATGAGGGAAGAAGATAAAAGGCGGACAGAAAAACGCGTGCTCGTCGACCCATCACCCGCGGATCAAGAAAGAAGTGCCAGCGACGGAGACACGCGCCGACAACGCAGGATCCAGGGGTGGTGATATCTCTCTCAAGTTTTCCTTCCTTCTCCTTGCCTCATGCGAATGTTTCTAGTAATGAGTTTTGACCAAGGGTTTTAATGTTGTTATTAACCAAAATAAAACAGTGAATTGTTCACTTTGAGAGGGTTGCCTAACCACGCCGCACAGAGGATTGCAAAAGTACCTCTCCCTTCACCCCACCAAGCAGGACGGGACACACCCCTTGACTCCTCAATCTACATTTTCACTGACTATCTGTGTTGTATGCATACCAGCACAGTCTGGCTTCTTTACTTTTCATTCCATCCAGATAGAGCACACACCAACTGCAGAAACTTCCTCAGCCTGAAGAAGGGTTTTTGAACCCAAAAGCTTGCTTAATAATTTTTTCCCAACTATTTAAGTTGGTCTAATAAAAGATATCAGATTCACCCAAAGAACCTTGTCTGCTGTGTGTATGCTGGGTATGCAGTCTGTGATGCATGTGCAAGTATGTAATGTATGTTGCACGTGTGCTGTGCATATGTGGCTGATGCATATACGTAGTGTCTTTAATTGTGTGGTGTCCATGTCATGCGTGTACGCAGTTTGTATGTCGTGTATGTGGTGAGTATGTAATGTGCGGGCGTGTGTATGATACATGTGCGTGCATGCAGTGTGCACATGGCATACACGCATGTCCTATGCGCACGGAAGTGGTGCATGTACGCAGTGTGCCCGTTGTGCACGTGGTGCACACGCGTCTCCAACGCGAGTGGGAGCTGCCTGCCGCAGGCGGGGGGCGGGCGCTGCCCCTCCCCCTAGAGCCCGAGCGCGCTGTGCAGCCGGGAGAGGGGAGGGGTAGGCGCCGCTCCGTCCGGGCCACTCAGGGAAGAACGCGAACCCCTTCAGGAGGTCACGTGACCCCCACAACCCGGAAGCATCTTCCCCGATGGTGCAGGCGGGTAAGTGTGCAACGCCTCACGGAAGTGACGTAATCGGGCCTCGCCTTGCGCGGGAGTAGGCTGCACCTCTATGGTCTTTCTCCTTTTTCTTTTCCCCTCCCCCACACACGCACACCCCTCCCCCTTCCTCCCTCTTCCTTCGGCGAGACGGGAAATGGCGGCCGTGCTGCGCTAGGGGAGCGGGCCGGCCTTGCAGTTCCGCCCGCCAGGTGAAGCCCGGGAAAAAGGGCGCGGGGTGGGGGAACAGAGACGGGCAGGAATCGGGACCGGGACCGGGACCGGGACAGGAGGCCTTGCACTTCGCTTCGTTCTGTTCCGCGAGGCCTATGGCGCGGCGCGGCGCGGGGCGGGGCGAGGCACGGTACCCCCCCCGTTCGAATGTTGGGGGGTGCGAGACCAACGAGAGTCCGCGTTCTCGCCCCCCCCGCTCAGTGGCGCGCCCCTCCTTCACGGGCCCGCTCCGCGCGCGGTGGGGCGGGCCTTGGGGCGGGGCGTGTGTGTGTGTGTGTGTGCGTGCGTGCGCGCGCTTCCGACGCTTCCCTTTTCGTCCCGTTGGGGGAGGGGCAGGGCTGCGCCCCTAACGGTTGCGATGGAACGTCCTCGATCTGCTTCCCCTTCCACCCCGCGCTGCGGCTGTGGCTGTGGCTCTGCCAGGGTGGTGCTGAGGCGGGCGCTGCCACTTGGTCCCATCTGGGTCTGGGGAGCAGCTGCCTCCATTGCCTCGGGTGGGGGGACTGCGGGAGGAGGGGAGGATCCTCTGGCCTGGCAGCTGTGTGGGGGAAAGAAAGGAGAAGCCCAGTTAGCTTGTTAAGAGAACACTTGCCCTCCTCCCAGTAAAGAACCCTGTGTGGGCCATGGAGTTAGCAGATTTTCTTTTTTTCCCCTCAAATCAGTTTCCAGATGGAACTGGGCAAAGCCCAAGAGTCAAGTTCTGAAGTTCGGCTGTGCACAGCTCCGTCATAGAGTCTGTGCAGCTCTACTGCTGGGCGGGCATCATCTGTCTCAGGCCCGTTGATCCGGGGCTTCGAGTGCTCCCCCAGCCCCGGCAGGCATCCTGTGTGCAAGTCCCGGGCCTAGAGACATGGGGTTCACAGGCCCTCGGTCTTGCTTGATTTTATCCAAATGGCCGTGAGCCGCGGAGCGGACAGGTGCCTCTGTATCAGCACTACCTGTAGGGTGTGGTGCTGTCCTCGGAGTCATGGTGTAGGCGAGGAGCTGTCTGTGTCATGCCGCTTTGATTCCAGAGTGTGGCAGGGCTCAGGTGCTGCCTGGTCCCTTTCAAACAGGGCCGGAGGAGAGGGAGGATGTGGGCAAGGCTGGTGAGAGGGAAGGATTCCTTGGGCTCTGGAAACTAATGTGGGTTGCCACTTAGAAGAAAGCAAGGGCAGCCTGGCCTAAACAGCTCTGGGCATAACAGGCCCAGACAGGCAATGCTGGTGCCACAGCATTTCCTCCATCGTAGGAAAGGGGGTAAATGGGCCTGTTGAACTTCTGGGTGCACAGCAGCGAAGCTCCTAGTTAACTCTAGGTGTCTTCTGCAATGTTCCCAAGCTGCCCCGCTACATTTGGTGTCAGTTTTATTCTTTATAGTTATTTGAGCCTGTGTTTGATTCAGTAAAGTGTTCTACTGATGTCTGGATTCGTGAAGTACAACCTATTTTGTGACGTGTTCCAGTTCTGCCTGTGCCTGGATAGCAAGGAAGGGAAATAGATTTGGCTCACGTATCAGGACAGATATGGGGTGACTGTTTTTAGTCACCTTTACAAAACTCTCTACAGCCGGTGAAAAATCCTCCTTTAGCGGGGGAAAGGGCAAATAGGTGGACTTTCTGGAGTGTCCATTACTTTCTATAGTAATTTTGGCTGGATACTATAGTAAATGATGCATCCAGTCACTTTAGATGCTCATCACATTCAAATACTGAACGTTTTAAAGGAAAATGCGCATAGTTTTTTATAGGCTAATAGTGCCAGCAATTAGTCTGTGACTCCATTAAATGAATTTGGTAGCATGGATAGGTATAAGATGTTAGTTGTTAAATGATCCCCACATCTCTTTGGACACAGTTAAATAATTAGGTCCTAACTACTGTACTGCTGGGATTGCTTTTATGTGAAGCTGTTCTTTCAGAAAGCCCAGGCCTTACTGATTTTCTTAATACTTCCTTAAAACCATCAGGCATTTATATGTATGTTTCGGGAATGGGGTGGAGGCATTTTAATTAGAGCGGCTCTGAGAGCTGGTTTAATTAAAGCACCTGGTGCATCATGTGTGTCAGTGTCCCGGCAGCAGGGGGGTGTTAACTAAAGCTTGTTAACCAAGCTTTATTTAAAGTGACCTTGCTTGCCATTTTTTAGCATGGGGGTGCTGATGCACATGCCACTGGAGTCTGCTGGAGTGCAGTAGTTGCCACGTTCCAGCAGACTCGATTGATCAAGTGTGCTCTGATGCACTGCAGTTACAGCGCTTCGGAGCAGCTTCATTGCATGTGTATAGTCATAGGCACGCATCAGTACCACATGCATTTTTTTTTTTTTTTTAAACTGTTTTGATAGACTTCTGTTTTGCCTACATTGGTGACAATTGTTTTGACAACTTTAGAACTACAGTAATACAAAAATGGCCTTTGGAAGTAATACTCAGCAGGAGTTGGGCATACAAAATGAGTAATGATTTCTGCTCGTTGTATTGTCTTTTAGAGGTTTATCCACAAAACCTTGGGACCCGCAAATAGTGAGAATGCCTAACCTCTTCAAATGCAGCATTGCTTATTGTTGCAGACAACTGATCAGGCTGGGTACATCCACTTAATGCTGCTTGATGATCCCCACTTAGTGGTGGAGGTGGGCAGTGGAAGACACCAAGGTTCTTCCTATTTATTACCTGCAAAGAAACTTTTCCGTGTGACTCCTCATGTAACTAAGAGCTTGAAAAATGCATCGGTGAACCTCTTTATTTGATGTGTAGTGGGCAGTCCATTTCTGTAGGATTTAACCTTTTCAGAAATATTTGTTGTGTGTCCAGTTCTGAAAATCGCCTGCCAGTATTCTCAATCTCTGTTGTTGCTTGCTTAGCAAAGCTATAAGCAACCATAATGTGAAGGTAAGACTGCTTCAGAGTCTTGTGGGCAGAGGTGAGACTGACAGGAATCCTACTTGTCAGCTGCTGCTGTTGCTTTTGTTGCTTGAGAACAACAGGCATCAGAGGCAATGGAGTGGAGAGAAGAGGGCCAGGTGATAGAAGCCGCGGGTACTTTTGTATGACCTCATACAACAAAGGCATTTTATAATTACAACAAAAGAAATTAGAGACTTTGTCTGAATCAGAGACATTTACAATCTTTAATATCAAAAGGGTGGGTTCGCACCCAGTTACTTGGTAACAGCTTCTGGTATAAGAGTGCATCTTTCTGAATTAGCTTCATCCAAAAAGTGGATTAATCTTCACATTTGTATCTCATCATATTTGTGAATAATTGTCACATATAGGTAAGTCCTTACTCATAACCAACTTTGATCTTTTTCTCTTCCGAAATAAACCTTCCTGTGTTCGTAGAGAGAAACACTGAGATGGGACAGACTTTCCTCTTATAATACAAAGCAACATTTATATAATACTAGTGAGATATTTTTGATATAATAGCAGTTACCATCTCAAGTAAAAGACTTAAACATTTTGCTATAGTAGCTGGAGTGAATTGCAAAAGACAGTGTGGGGTTTTTGAGGTCAGATTTCCTTTTCCCAGCAGTTTGGGAAATTTAGGGCATCCGGTGACCTCAGACCTGAGTGAGTGAGTGTGGTGGTGGGGGGGGGTGGAATTCCTGAATTTGTGTAAGATTTGAAGAGGTATCCTCCTGTTTAGGTATTGGATGGTAACTACCTTTGTTTTTTTCCCCCTATCTCAGGCTTTTGTTAGGGTTTGAGAGAGACCTTTTTAAGCGTTGGCTAACACTTTTAATAAAAATTTATATACTGAACTTGGACAAGATATTCAAATATACTAATCTGGTTGAGTTATCTTAAGTTTTTCCCTAGTCTTTAATTTGATCATGGTGGATTGTGTTAAAATGTATCTGATGTTGGAAGATTTTTAGAATGTTTATATATGAGGTGACACCACAACTACTTCTTTTTTAATCTCTTCGTGGTTTGCGGTGGTCCTGATATGCTGTGACTCTTTCTAAGTCTCTCACTGCATAATGATAAAAGCCAGAAACATTTAACCTTTTAGAAATTCCATTTTTTAGAGAACTAGTACTTTAAAGATCCTACTTGTTGCTGTGTGTGGGCAAGTGGATTTTGTGAACTTTGGCAGCAAGATTTTGCAAATCAGTTGAGCGTTGCATACTGTAAAGAAACAGAAAGTGAAACAAGCTGGGAGCAATCAGTATTATGCGGGGCTTATCTTTAAATGTTTAATATGAATTAACAGTGGGATGCAGAAGCATCAGCATCAGTCTGGGGCAAGATACCTGCTAAATTTGATGGAAGTATGATCAAGCCCTTAAGTATATTTAAACTAGAGATGTATGTGCCTTAAGAGCTGCTCATATACTTTGGTGTTGTGGGTAGATGAGTAGCTACCTTGAGACCAAGTTTGATAATACAGGCTTATCAGATACTTACCAAAATTTGTTGCTTGTTCCACAAGAAAGAGCAATAGTTGTTTTTGTTCATGTCATGGAAAGCTTAATTTTGATATTGTTTTTTCTGGTGTTCTGATTTGCCCTGTGTACATAAAGGATTTCCTTTCCTTTCTGGTGGTGTCTCTTATAATGACATGTCTTAGGGATTGATTTATTTTTAGAGAGAATTTCTATCACTATCTTTTTGCTTACTTAAGATAGTGAAAAGAAGCATCAAGATGTTTTTAGACTTTACAGCATCCACATACATGGCCTTGTTCTGTGACGTAATTGTTTAAATCAGCCTATTAATCTTTTACAGATGTCATTAAGAAAGCCCCCCCCCC
>NW_017728943.1:130746041-130748635 GCF_001723895.1 Crocodylus porosus
TCTTACAGGAATTAATATTTCTGAGAGCACACTTGCTGAGTTCTGAAATCATCATCTCATTTGTTAACCTCTAGAAGTCTGAGGTAAGATTTAATGTTTTGTGGGGGAGGGGCATGGGGGGGTAAATTTGAGGCCCCCATGGTGAGGGAGGGAGTGGGGCAGAGGCAGGTGCTGCCCAGGCAGGGTAGTGAATAGGATCCCAGGGCCAGTAGCAGGACAGAGCTGTGGGCAGCTCATCTGGGTGGAGGGGGTGCCTCCCTGCCACAGCATGCACCCCTGGGGGAAGGTATGTGGGGCATGTGCTCCCACCAGATTTGTGTGTAGGCAGGCTGCCTGCTGTGGGCTGCAGTGTCATCTTCCCAACAGGGGGTGCTGAGCCAGGGCTGTGCTTAGAGTGGGTGGTGGTGTGGTAGGCTTAGTTGCTTGGGTTGGGCACCAGTGGTAGTGAAGAGGGGTGTGGTGGGGGGGGGCTAGGGGTAATCTTGGGGTGACTAGCCCTCAAGTGTCCTCCCCCCCAACATTGGTGCCACCCACCCTGTGCAGCTGAGCCTGCACCTGCTCAAAGTGCAGGCTGGCACTGGCCCTGAGCCCGCAGTGGGCATCCCACCTTGACAAACAGCCAATCAGAGTGCGAGGAAGTGTTCAGACAGGCAGTGGCAGCACGCCACCATAATGGTGGGGACACTGGGTATGATGGTGGGTGGGGGGAATGAGGCAGTGGCAATGGAGCGAACAGGGGTGATGCCAGCAGCGCTGGCCCCCCCCCCGATCTGCTCCCTGCAGGTGGTGATGATGGGTGGTAGCGGGGGTGGGGCAAGGCCACTGGAGCTGTCCTTGCCCCCTTGCTTCTTGGAAGTGACTGCTGGGGAGGAAGCGAGGCAAGGCCACCAGCTGTAGCCTAGGTCTGCTCCTCCCTTTTTCCATCATCATCACCTGCAGGACCAATGCAGTGGCAGTTGGGGAGGAGTAGGCCTGGGCCTGATGTGGGGGGAGGAGTAGCAGGCCCAGCCTGATGTGGCTGGGGCAGGGGAGGAGTGGGTCTCCTCTCCTTCTCCCTGCCCAGGCCCATTCTTCCCTCCTGTTGGCCCCAAGCTCGGTACTCTCTGCCCCCCCAGCTTGCCCTGCTGTGGCAGGCTGACTTCTTTCCACCCTTGGGCCTGGTCCTCTCCTCGTGCTGCTGCAGTAGGGAGCAGGCCCAGACATGGAGGGGGGGCATGGGGCTACGTTCTGTGTCCCTCCCTGTCATTCTTGACTGGCAGTTGGCTAGTGTATGTATATGTGTGTGTAATGTGTATGTACACACAGACACTCTTTAATAAAAATTTATGGTGGACAGTAAGGCAGAATTTTATGTATAACAGCAGGTGAGGCATACAGTCTAAGGAAGCATTTCTCATCCCGTGGGTCGCAAGAAGAGTCTAAAGGGTTACGGGGAGTTCTGAAGGAAACGCTGCAAGGCTCCATGGAGCTGGCACACAGTGGGGGGGGCATGGTGAGCACCAGGGCAGCATAAATACAGCAGCTGCAGGGGGGGTGTGGGGGAGAGAGAGGGGGAGAGATGCTCTGTGGGTCGTCGACAGGATAGTTATGTTATTGGGTCCCAGTGTGAAAAGGGTTGAGAACCACTGGTCTAAGGTAGGGGTTGGGATGTGACCCAGCTTGTGGACTTCTCCCTCCCCCCTTGGGGTCAGCTGACCTCTCTTTAACAAGGATAAGGTCAGGTATTGCAGGACAGTAGTCTCTGCAGTGGTGTGGAGCACTGCGGAGGGGATGTGCAGCATGATGTAGCTCTGACACCAATAACCTGTGCCAGATTGGATCTCTTTGGGGTTCTGTATCTGGCCTGCTGGACATGGGTTGTCAGCCCCTGATCTAAGCAAAACAAGTAGAGAAGTGGAACCCCATGGATCTCTCCTAAGTGCCAAGGGAGAGACTTTGAATAAAGCTGAGGTACTGCAGAGCCTCTGGAGTGCAAAGTGAAGTAAAAATCAAAGGCCTTGTAAAACTCTCAAATTCCCTCTGGTTTGGTTATTTTTGGATTAATTGAGAAAAGCTGTTTATGTTATGGTTTCTACCTTGAAGTTACTTAAGGAACATTAAATAAGTCTAAGCAAGTTACAGTATGGAATTACCTTTAAAAGAGAAAGCAATGTATTTAAATACCTCTGTAGTTCATACATTCTCTAAAATATCTGATTGCTTAAACTATATATTGCAGCATATACATACCTATCAAAAACATTCACTTCTGTGCTGTTGTGTGTGCTTAGACTTCTTTAAAGTCCCTTGAAGGAGGCTTATATGCAGAACAAGAAATTTAATACGTGAACTTTTGAAAACGGTACTGATGGGAACTGGCTTGCAACTGTATGTGAAGTACTGTGTGTCTGACACCAGGGGATGGTAATGAGCATTCAGCCCAGCATGCCTTGTGTGTGCAGAGGGGAGGGGGAGTTTAGACCCATTCTTTTGGGTTCCCAGGTGTTAGGGGAACTTGATGATGGGGCACTGTTGAATAGGGAGTGAGGACACTACTAGTTTTTAGAAAGGTGGCTTCTTGACCGAGCAGTGCAAGGCAGCATAGATTCATAGAT
>NW_017728943.1:130748735-130782535 GCF_001723895.1 Crocodylus porosus
CAGTGGCCAGTTGTAAGAGTGGGGAAGATGAGAAACAGTGCATTCATGGAGGACCAACTAGACCTGTATCAAAGAATGTTTGGAGTTCATACTGAACTGGTTCAAAATAGTACTTGATTTTTTTCAGGTACTCCTTTGAATCACCACAGGCAGTTCTAAATTGTTTAACAGATGTGTCTTCTTAGGTTTAAATTGCACTTGAATTTGTCTACCTGATATGTGTGTCCATCCCCCAGCTTAAAAATCTTACTTATTAACATTATAATTGAGAAAGTGTGTGCACGCGTTACATATATGTGTATATATAAATGCAATTTTCTTCAGTATTTGAACAATTATGTAGCTACATGTGACAGAATATGTTTGTATTTACAATTATATAGAAAGATTAGCTTTAAAGGCTTTTAAGGTGCGTATGATAAAATAGCTGTCAGTATGGTTGTAGCTTTCCCTGTTTCACCTTTAATTTATTTTGAATAACTATAGCATTGTTAATTTTGGATGTCGAGTCATCTAAAGCCTGAAGCTCTAAGCTGCTTGCCTGCAGTTAAAATTTAGGTCATTGCTCAGCTCACTCATTCTTTTAAATGAGTACAATTATGGCTGAGTTTTCAAAGGGGAATGGCATAGAGACAATGTTACTTCATTTTTTATAGAAAGAACAAAGGGTGTTTTGAACTCTAATCTAAAAGAGCTAGGTTGGCTGTATGTTAAGACTCTTAAGGATCATACCTAGCAAAAAGCTAATGATACATTGAAATGTGGTGAATTTATCCCATGTCATTATTATTCACCTAGTTGCTATAGGTTTTATGATTTTAAAGCCTAAAACGATATATGTTACAATATGTATTTTTTACAAATAAAGAATAAAAACCCCTGGAAAAAATGTGATGAGGCTAAATAGCTTTAGGGAGGGTGAATGTCAGGTAATGAATATAGTCTTCCTTAGCAAACCTGCTTAAGCTGTGTTTTTTGTGGTTTTTTTTTTTTTTTTTTTTTTTTTTAAAGTCTCCAGAAGGGTTAATGTGTCAATCTGTGCGGTAAGATGCATCGTTTTATTGACCTTGGAAGTACAAAGGCAAAACAGCATTTATAAAATGTGTGTATTATATAGATAAAAATAGTAATAAAAAAAATCTTAGGCAATTTTGGGCAAAGTTTGTAAATTAAACACATTTTGAAGTCAAGAAAGTATCAGCATTAAAGAAAAATATTGTAACTGCCATTCACCCATGAGTAAAAAAGTACTTTAGAGAAAAAAACAAATTTTTAACTTCCAGATTTTTAACTGGTTTCACTTTGAATTGTAGCTATTTTAGAGGCTTTTCCCCCTCATTTAAAAATGAAGATCAGAAAGTATTGTCAAAATTGCATTTGGCTAGTATAAGATTTAAATTGAATTATAGATGCAAGTAGAAGTTCCCAGTACATTTTACTTGCTTGATGCTGGAAAAAACATGTTGATTTTCCTTTTGTAGCGAGGAATTTGGCTCTTGCTGAGCAAAGATTCCTCTGTCCCTCTCTGCTTAGCTCTTCCAGCCACACGGCTGGGTGACTGGAGATCAGGGCAACTTGCTTTAGAATCCATATCTGTTTTAGATAATAACAACAGTTGCAAACGGTTATATAAGGTGGAGAGAGGTAAGTAAAGTGAAAGAATTGCATGAAGTGCAGCAAAGAGGTTGGAGTTTGTGTAGGAGGAATACATGACTGAAGATTCTGTACCAAAGGAAGGTGCTTTTGTCCTCTCCCCTGCCAGTGGAGAGACAGTGGCAGAGCAGTTTGGGAAAGTTTGTGGTATACCTGTTTGTGCTGACTTCAGCCTATAAATATCTGTAAAATGGGTAGGCCTTATGTTTTTTGAACTTCAGTAATTCATGCTCCAGTCATTCCTCAATTGAGTCTTTTTTTTTTTTTCCTCAAGCAAAGGTATAATCTAGTTTTTATATAATTCACTTTTCCTTGTAGGCAAATAAGATTTTAGTTCTATAATTTAAAGAACCCAATTCAGAATATAAACCTATGATTCATTAATATGCAGTGCATGAAATCTAAATATTTTTTCATTATTTTTTCACTACTTTTTGTTTTGGCTAGTATAATCCACTAGAAGAAAATGGGTCGATCCAACTCTCGATCACATTCTTCAAGATCCAAGTCCAGGTCTCAGTCCAGCTCTAGGTCGAGGTCCAGATCACATTCTAGAAAAAAGAGATACAGGTAAATGGATGCTACTTGAATTCATGCTTTTTTGTGTGTGTGTGTGTTTTCAAATTGGATTTAATACTGTTTTACATGTATGATTGTTATTGTTTTTAATTTTTTCTTTTACTTGGATGATGCTTATAGTTAAAGCCAATCTGAAACCCTTAAAAAAGCTTGAGCTTATGTCTTGGGTATTATGGATATTGCTTTAATCAGTTAGTGCCTTACCTGTCTTATTTTTAAATTTTCTTGTAGCATAAAATGAGAAGATTAAGCTGGGGTTTTTTTATTCTTCACATTATTTCCTTTGTCTGATCTCTTCTGTAGTAAGCTTTTACTATCTCACACTTAGCGTTTCAGAGCTTAAGCAACTTTAAGTGCTGTCTTAAGTAAAGATCTGTAATGTTGCTATGTTACACAAGCAGTAAAGACAAATTTTAGCATCAATATCTGATTTAATCTTTAACCTTTATCTCTTGCTCACAAACTGCATTTGACAAAACAGGGTTGTTAGCTGAACTTATTTTGATGTTTTACAAATGATCATCTACTGATGTTACCTTTCAATTACAGTTCTAGGTCTCGGTCAAGGACGTATTCACGATCTCGCAGTAGGGACCGTGTTTATTCTAGAGATTATCGCAGAGATTACAGAAATAATAGAGGAATGAGACGTCCCTATGGTTACAGAGGAAGAGGTAGAGGGTATTATCAAGGAGGCGGTGGTAGATACCACCGTGGAGGTTATAGACCTGTCTGGAATCGAAGACACTCCCGAAGCCCAAGGCGAGGTCGTTCACGTTCCAGAAGTCCAAAACGAAGATCTGTGTCGTCCCAGAGGTCCAGGAGCAGGTCTCGTCGATCTTACAGATCATCCAGGTCTCCAAGGTCCTCTTCATCTCGTTCTTCGTCCCCATACAGCAAGTCACCTGTCTCTTCCAAAAGACGTGGGTCTCTGGAAAAGCAGGCTAAGAAAACTGAGGGGGCTCCTCTCCAAGATAGCCCTTTGAAAACAAAATCCCAGGATGAACAGAAAGATGCATTTGAACATGATCCATCTGAGTCCCTTGATGATTTTAACAAATCATCAGCAGCTTCTGGTGACATTTGGCCTGGTCTTTCAGCATATGATAACAGTCCAAGGTCGCCCCATAGTCCTTCTATTGCCAGCCCACCCAGTCAGAGTTCATCTTGCTCTGATGCCCCCTTGCTCAGCACAGTCCACTCGGCAAAAGATACACCTCAGCATTCACATTCCATTCAACATAGCCCTGAGAGGTCTGGTTCTGGTTCCCTTGGGAATGGTTCCAGTCGTTACAGTCCTTCCCAGAATAGTCCATTACATCATATCCCTTCAAGGAGAAGCCCTGCGAAGACAATCCCATCACAGAATGCTCCACGTGAGGAAACCCGAATGCGCTCATTTTATCCTGAAGGTGGGGAACAGGAAACTGCAAAGGGTGCAAAGTTTCTAAAAAGGTAAGAACTGTACCTGTAAATTTGTAAACCATGTACAAAGTTAAGGCTGTAGAAATCTCATTAAAGGTGGACTGTTAATTTAAAATACCAGTACCGAGTTGCAAATTGTACTAAACATTATGTCTCTTCTATCTACTGAACTTCTGTTGGGTCACTTCAGCTTAGAACTTACAAGCTTCAGTCTGGCTATAGTTTACAACAAGGGATGTAACTTATTTGGCCTCCCAGGTCACATCTAACTACAGGGCTCCTCAGATTTGGACTCATTTCTGGCGTCCAATTGCATTGTTAACCCCGCAGATGCCTGAGCTGCTGCCATCTTAGTGACATTAAGCCCCACAGCTCCCTGTTGCTCACCGTGCCGCAATGAAAACAAGTTCCTAAGGTGGCTCCATACCCTGGACTCCAGTGATGGTGTGAATGACAGAGGCATTAACCCCTGTGGGACTTGGAGAGCTGTGGGGATTAATGTCACTGCTGCTTGCCCTCACACCCCTGAATTCTTGGCTCCTCTGGGAGTCCCATGGGCCTGATATTTGACACCCCTTGTTTAAAATGTTTCTTGTCTTGGGCTAGTGGAAATACGAAGCAGTATTGGTGAGGGAGAACTGTATAGTATATTTTCAGGGGATCAGTTCATTAATACTAATTTATAATGGTTTTGCAAGTTCTGAAATGGAAAATATCAGACTTCTGTTTCTTTGCTAGAACTAAAATCTTGTTCAAAGACTCTTTATTTCATACCGTATGGTGTATGAAAAGCTTAAAGTCTTTGTAAGAACAAATGAAAAGTAAAATGCTTTCAACACCAGAAAAAGGATGTATTGCTAATTGCCGGGGGCAGTGGTTCTCAACCTCTTAACACTCAAGTCACCCTTTGTTATACTTGGGGCACCCCTTGGAAAATGCCGGCTCGTCATTTTCATCTGATTTTATTTTTTTCTTACTATAGACAAATAATAAAGCAATTCTTTTGTTGCAAAGAACTCAGACCACAACAAGTTAGAATATTTTTAACACTGTGGATTCCTACTTGAAATCTCTTGAGTTTATCTTGCAAGTCATGTTTGCACACCTAACAGTGCTAACATTGCATGGGACCCTGAAGAACCTTTGAGAGATCTCAAGGCACCCAAGGGTGCCACAGCACTGGTTGGGAGTCACTGGTCTAGGAGGTATAATAACCACTTCGGTGTTTTGATAAAACTGACATCATATTGGAAGTGGGCTGTTCATTGAATTGTCAGCTAATTGGACTAAAAGTTGTGGTCTTAAACACAAAAACAAACCAACAAAAAACCCCAGAAAAGCACAATGTGAAGCAAATCTGTCTTGTCCATGCTGTTTTGTAAAATTGATTTCAAGACTTTGTAATTGTTTTGTCTACTTACTGACATATTATTCATGTGCATGCTTCTAGTTAGATTTCTTCCTTCAGCAAGGTTTATTGCTGCCAATGAATGTACAGGTTTCCCTTGCTTTATGCTGTTCCTGGCAAATGGAGCATAACTCAGATTCGCATAAAAGGAACCCGCTTCACCATGTAACTAATAGGGATACGTTCCAAGACCTTGACTGTACTGGCCCCCAGACCCATATCTATTACTTTTACAAGACAATTTGGATACTCACCAACAGCAGACAGACAGTGCACACAAGCACAAGATTGTGGTGCATGTTACCATAAGGGGCATGGCAATTACAGAAATACGTGTCATAGACAACGAGTGACGAGTGCACACAGGAGACTATATTTTGGTGTGCATCATTCCCACAATGCACTGCACAAAGCTGACTGCAGGCTTCCACCACACCAATCACGAGAGTAAATTTACCTTGCACATAACCATTTTTTTTATATAAAAGGGTCATTGCATACGTGTGAATTTGCACATGCAGAACCTGCATAAAGTGAGAGAAACCTGTATTAAAAACAAGCATGAACATGTTACACTGATCTGGTAGAGGCTGAATGGAGTAATCAGTAATGTTTAAAACATCTAAGGAGGTCTGGAAAGCCAATTTGCCATACTAGTACATAGTTCTAGAATTTTATATTCACTGAAGAATAAGACCAGTGTTCTTCGTGTGGATATCTGTGATATCAGTGGATTGGATTATGAAAATGGTTTGCTTATCTTTTAATGGCACTCATTTTATTTTTGGTGAAAGAACAGTTCTGAAATAACAGAATGCAAGAGTTTATTGTGAATTTAAATACAAAGCTTTCTATTTCAGACTTCTATGAATGGTATAACTGTATGTGAAGTTGGGCAACAAATAATTAAAAACAAACAAAATCCCACCTACATGTGAAGCTCTTAGCTTTTGAGATAGCAGTTAATTTCTAGGCACATATTACATCTAAAGGGATTCTCTTAAATATTCTTTAGAATGACTGTGGATCTAGTAATAATACTGTGAAAAAATCGTATATACTAACAGTCAAACTACTTTGAAGAAAATTGCTGTTTGTGATATGGTGTGACACAGAAGAGAAATGCAATCAATGAAATGGAGTTAATGCAATTCACAGTTACCGTTCTCTTCTTTGCTGTCCACAGGTACACAGATGAAGAGTCTAGAGTATACCTGCTTGATAGGGGTAATACAAGGGAGAAGGAGGCCCAAAAGGAGAGAGGATCAGAAAAAGGGAGGACAGAGGGAGAGAGGGAATGGGAGGATCAGGAAGCTTTAGATTATTTTGTTGATAAAGAGACTGGGAAACAAAAGTTTAATGACTCTGAAGGGGAGGACACAGAGGAGACAGAGGATTATAGACAGTTCAGAAAATCTGTCTTGGCAGATCAGGGTAAAAATTTTGCTACTGCATCTCACCGGAATGCTGAGGAGGAAGGAACCAAATACAAATCTAAAATTTCAATGAAGGGCAATAGAGAGAGCGATGGATTTAGAGAAGAGAAAAATTATAAGCTTAAAGAGACTGGCTATGTAGTGGAAAGGCCTAGTGCAACAAAAGATAAGCACAAGGAAGACGACAAAAGTTCTGAGAGAATAATGAAGAAAGAAACTCAGTCACCTGAGCAGGTAAAGTCTGAAAAGCTCAAAGAACTCTTTGATTACAGTCCCCCTCTTCACAAGAATCTGGATGTGAAAGAAAAATCCACCTTCAGAGAGGAGAGCCCACTTAGGATCAAAATGATAGCCAGTGACTCCCATCGTCCTGAAGTTAAACTCAAAATGGCACCAGTTCCTCTTGATGATTCCAATAGGTAAATTGTTCTTTATTGCATATTTTCTTCCCATCTCTAGAGTTACTTCATCTATATTTAAACCAGTGGATTTCTCTTTTGTGTTTTTTATTGTTGATGTATTTTAGACCTGCTTCCTTGACTAAAGACAGGCTGCTTGCTAGTACGCTTGTCCATTCTGTCAAGAAGGAGCAAGAGTTCCGATCCATCTTCGACCACATTAAGCTGCCTCAGGCCAGCAAAAGCACATCAGAGTCATTTATTCAGCACATTGTGTCTTTGGTCCATCATGTCAAAGGTATGTACTTGGTTTTCTATTGCAACTACCTATTTTGGTTTTGAAAATAAACAGGCATTTTAGGCTTCCTTAATGTGCTAGTGAAACAGTTCTCTGTTTCTTAATTTAGCTTATTCAGATCTTTTTTTGAAATATATACTAAAATGATCAGAAGGAAACATGCAGCTAGCCAAAGAAAACAAATAGATAAAACATGATACTGAGTTGGATATTTTGTATGTGTGATTTTGATAAATTGCTGCACATAATGGCTGTGTTCACATGAGCATGGACATTTGGCTCTCTGAGGACAACTAGCAGCAGCATACCTTGTGCCCTCTGGCACATGGCAGGTTACCCCAGGTGGGGTAGAGGAGGCTGGGGCCAGCACTGAGCACCTTACCTGGGGTACTGGGTGCCTCCTGGGGCTGCAGCAGCAATCCTGCCACTTGGAGTCTGGCCAGCGCCAGAGTGTGACTCTGGCCTACCAGGCTCTAGTTTCGAGCAGTGTATGCTGCCTCTGCATGCACTGATACAGGCTTTTTTTATTTTTTAGCCCCTGGGTAACCAGCTGAATGTGCAGTATGTGCTGCTACAGATGTGTCTGCAGCACCATATACTGCATGGCTGTGCTTGTCTGGATGTCGCCAGTGAAGCTAACCATGTACATGTGAAGTTTTGCACTCGGGTTTAAGTAGTTTAGTTTTTAACCGTGTTTTAGCCAATCTTTAGATTTCCTTGCGGTTATGAAATTAAGTGAAAATGTACTCCCGAGTGGTTATGATTTGTGTTGGCAAATGGTAGAATTCCTTTTTTGTGATATGCCAAAGGCTATCCCAGTTGAGAAAAGAATGTTTTTAAAGTCTGTAAAGAATATAATTAAAAATTAGAGCAAGTATCCAAAAAAAAAAATCTGCCCTCTTATTATCTTCTTTTCTAAAGCTTAGGTGATATTAGAGCTTAGAATTTCACACCTAGCAACCTGGCAGTGGCCATAAAATGTATTGTATATTATTTTTTTCTTTTAAACAGCAACTATTATTGTTCATTATCATTAGGCTACATCAGGTCTTTGGAAAACTAAATAGCCTTTGTCTAAAATTCTGAATGGATATTTAGAGGAAGGTTTTTTTTTTTTTTAAATGAGCACTGTGGTTTTGTGACACAAGCATTTATCTTGCATTGTCTGATTCTTCTTATTTATATCTTACGGTGCTGATTAAAATAGAAGAATTCCTCCTAAAATTGTTTTGGTGTAACAATAACTGTTAAACAGAAGTGAGTTCTTTAAATTACTTTGGCTATAGAGAGGTACTTGATTAGCTGACCAAATTGAACATAATTGCAAGAATCTGTTTTATTACTAAGAAGCTTTATATTTGCAGAATTGAGTTGTTGAACTTCCAAATAGTTATCAGTTTGGTACCATTATAATAAATAGCTAGAGGGAGTAAGGCATACAAGTTTGTGAGCCTTACAGTTGTTTATAGAGGATATTTGTAAGACAGTAAAAATGATGTTTAATAATAGTCCGTGGCCAAGGTAATAGCTACTGCATATATTAACCTTTGATATGAAAGTATCTACTCTGTTATTGATGTGTAGGGGATTTAGGACTTGATCCTACAATCATTGAGGTTTATTGGTGAAGCTTCCATTCACTTTAATGGTGTGGGATAAGGCTTGAATGGGATAAAGTTCCTGAATCTCTTGTGTGTTGACAGAATGGTCAATCTTAACTATGTCTCTTTACATGTAGTATGTAAAAAACCTAATATTTGACTGGAAAATATTAACTGTTCAACGACCAGTCTGGCCAAGTTAGTGATGCGTATAATTTGTTTCTAAAAAGAAAGAAAAAAAAGCCTCTCCACATTTTTTTTTTTTTGTAATCAGATTTTAGTGACTTTCTTTTCTTCTTTATTTTTTAAATCTTTTTAAAGAACTGACATTGTTTCATTATTGGTGTGATGCAACCAGTCTGAACAGCTCTCTTTCAACACAGAGCTGAAAATGCCCAGTGATGTTTTCTTTTTCATTGTAACTAGGTCCTGGATTGTGTTTTGAAATGGCAAAATCCATGTTACAAAAGTAAAATAGCTGTTGAAAGATACAGATGCCAAAACAGGCAAAGTTGAACCTTCTGTCTTCCTGGCAAAAATGGCATAAAAACAGAGTTGCTAGCTCAAATTCCTCTTTGATGGAATTATGATTGAGGCACTACCCTTGTAGTGGCCGTTTCAAGTTTTAATGATTGGTTATGAGACATGTGCTGGATGTTGGGCGGTAAGTTGATACAGATGTATGTTGACCTGTTAAGCAGATGGTTTGCTTCATATGTAACATTTCATAGTTCTCATAACTTATTCGTATTTCTATCTTGCATTTAAATGCATTCATTGATCTGGTTTTTAAAAATAATTCAGTTTCACTACTAGTAATGTAACTCAAAATCCAGAGAAAATTTGTTAAAGAAGCTGTCAGGTTTGCCAACATGCCAGATACTTAAATGAACATTTACTTGTAGGGCTGTTAATTGTCCTTGATTGTTCTATCCTCTGAGTTTCAAAGGAAAAGTTGCTTCCTTTAAAAAAAATAACTAGTACTTAAGTCTTTCATATAATTATTAATATGTAAATTACGTAAATGTTTTCTCAAAAGTAATTATGTTTTAAGCTAAGGTATATTTAAATTAAGCTCCTGCAAATGCTGGTGGCTTGGAGTAATTTATTTTGCTTCTGTGCTGAAGTCGTAAAGTTTTAAATCTAAATAGCTGCCACTTTCACCTCTGTCAGAGGAAAGTGTATTAGTGAGAAGGAGAGACAGACCCAAGTCAGTTAATGGTGTTTGGATTAATTGTAGTATGGCTTGCAGTAGTTGTGTTCACTGCCACTGTCTACTTACTCAGGTTACAAGAAGGGTAAGAATGGTGGGGGAGGGATGTTCCTCTAATGTATTTGCCTATTTCTGGTATACTTTTTGAATATTTTATATTTTTGCCTATTACAGACCCTTCAGTCAGGAATAGATATATCCATATAAATGGAATTAATTTAATTAGACAGTGTTTCTTCATTGTAACCAACAGAACAATACTTCAAGTCACCTGGAATGACCTTAAATGAGAGGTTCACTGCGTATCAGAAAGCTACCGAAGAACATTGCACCCGTCAAAAGAGTCCAGAAATCCATAGGTATATGCCAGTTGTGTTACTAGATGCTGTGTATTTTAGATGGTACTTCTATGAGAATCTTAAATGCTTTCCTGGACTATGCAAAGTCATTTGTATCAGTTGTTATGTAAATCTTATGACCTCTGAAGTCTTCCATTCAGAGAGAAGCATGCACTGGTCTGATTACAGTAGGTGCCTGGAACTCCTGAGCTCTCATCCCAGTATTGGCTCCATCTGTGGCTTTGTGGCAAGTCTTTTCTCTTTGCCTTGGTTTCTCATTTATGAGTTAAGTTACTTCACATTCAGTATTGAACCTTGAGTCTACCTATGTTGAGATGAAAAGTCCCATGAGTGCTTATTTCCCAATATATACATGATTATTTTGTGAATTGTTTGTTAAATTATTAAAGTGTATTAATTTTACAGCAGTTAAAAAAGTTTGTGCCTCAAAGGTAAGCTAAGGTAGGGGGTGTGTGTGTGTGTATATATGTTCTTGTAAACCGTCAGAATAAATTATAAAGAACAGCATGGTGTGTTGTTTTGACTGAATATGATGCTTGTAAGGTTATATATAACCTCTTCATGTTAGTTTTCTACTTCAAAGATACCGTTTTTAAGCTGCAATTTTTTTTTGGCTTTTCTACTTTTTTTTTAAAAGCATGCGAAACTGCTGATGACTTTTGAGAGAACTTCATTCATCTTATATAGAGCTCTTGAAATGATTTAACCTTTATGTATTTTTAAAAATAAGGGGAAAGCAAGCCCTTCATTGCACATGTGTATTTAGTATATTTCAGGAGACAAAATCAAGCTTTTCAATATCTGACTGGATTTTAAAGGGTTAAGGCGCTTTATGGACTAAAAAGAGGAAAAAATTCATGGTACTGACTTATTTTTTCAGATTTATATTCAAAAGGATTACCAGGAGCCAGAAGCGATGACATGCATGTGTGGCTAGACACTTTTTTTTGTTTTACATTTAGGAGGATTGACATCTCTCCAAGTGCCCTGAGAAAGCATACCCGTTTAGCAGGTGAAGAGAGAGTCTTTAAGGAAGAAGGTCAAAAAGTAGGTTTTGGGTTAATATCAACTTTATGTTCTACATTTTTTCAGGATCTGAAAAGTACTTGGACCTAGATTATTTCTTATCCCTAGACTTGAATAAAACATTAGCAAAAAAATCTAAGAAAGTATTAAAATACAGTTTTCATGTGTGATGCCTTGTCCTTTCTTAGAGGATTGAGTTTTCTCTAGTTCCTTCCCTTTGTTCCTGGTATTTCCTCTGAGCTTCCTGTTTTTGAAGTGCTGAGCCAGCCCCAGGACAAGAAGCAGGGGATAAGAATTTATTTGTTAAATTGCAGATGTTATCAGAGGTATAGTTGCATTTGATCAGGTGTTCATACTGTCCTAATGATTAAGTTCTTCAGAAAAATTAAGGTGTTAACAAAATGTTTGAATGTTTGTTTGTTTCAAAAAATAATCTCCCTAATTGTTCAGCAGGAAAATCTTTTCTAAAGCTAAGTTCTTAAGGTTTTTTAAATCAACCAAATGTAAAAATCAATTTTCTGAGATACGAAACTTACACAATGAGCTGAAGAGTCATTGAAATTAGGCAAACAGTTGCTCTTTTAGAAGTCAAGGGATGGAAATTGGTTTCCAGTTCAAAAACTCTCTTCTGAGTTGTTTTTATCTTAAGATGCTGTACCTGAAATCTGTTCCTTCTACAGGGTGATAAAAAATTAAAGTGCGATTCTGCTGACCTCCGACACGACATTGACCGTCGTAGAAAAGAGCGAAGTAAAGAACGAGGGGACTCTAAAGGTTCCAGGGAATCCAGTGGCTCAAGAAAGCAAGAGAAAACTCCAAAAGATTACAAGGATTACAAATCTTACAAAGATGACAGGTAAATATTTGAATTTCTTCAGTAGTTTGTAGCTTCTAATTAGCCTTTTGTAATTGTAAGCTTAATTGCTTTCATTTTTCACTGTGCAATGGAACATTTAAATTTAAACAAATAAAATTATTTGTTTTACAGCAAAAATGTATTATCTGTCTTTTACACGGCTAATGGTGGATGAGGACAAAAACTTTGGAATAGCAAGCTAACACTGAAAAAAAAAATGACAAATTAATCTGTCCTATTATCCAGGCTACATCAGGAGGTTGGACTTCAATGCAGTACATTTCTATAAACAGTTTGTGTAAGAACTTTGGTTCGTTATGCTTGATTCCGCACTTTTTCAACTCATAACACCCAGAGTATGAGAATTTTACTGATATCTAAGTTTAACATGGGTGAAAAGGGGAAATTTTATGTATTTTTTCTAAAGCCAGTGACCTGTTTTTAAGAGAAAATATTAGTCCTTAATAGTTATGTTTCAGTGGATACTGTGTAGCAGTGGTAAGAGTTATTTCAGGTATGACCTTCTTTTGGATATTGTATTAAAATTTTGTAAATCAAGTCAAATTAGTACCAGTATGGGGCTGCCAAATACAAAGTCTTGCTATTTAGAATTTCTTCCTGCATTTCATTTGGGTATATGATGAATTTTACTTATGCTTCCTTCTTCCCATTTTCTTTCTGACTGGTATCCACACTATCATCCACTGGCTAATCCTATACTGATGTTCTCTTAGGGAAGCCCAAACCATGTCTGCTGTTTTCAACAGTATGTGAAAACTGAATTATGTAGTTAATTTAAAATGTTGCCTTCAGGGTTTTCTTCCTTTTTCCATTTTTTTCCTTTTCATGCCTTCAAAAAAGGCAGTTAAAAAAACAACAAACAAACCTCCTAAAATCTCAAAACTCCTCCTTGAATCAAACACCAGAAAAGGAATTTTGCAGTTGCAGACAGCTACTTTTCCAACACGCTAGGAATAGTATGTGCCTATAATATGTTAAAGATGAGGAAGGAGCTGGAAAGTAAACTATACTTTACCATAACACCTAAAATATGTATTATTTTGTGTGTGTATATTATTATGAATGGGGGAGGTAGATTTTCATAAAATATAAAGTGACCCCCTTTAATGTAGCATGCTACAGACTCTAGTATTTTTAAAACAGCACACAGTATGGTTTTTATTTTTCAGTAAACAAAAAAGAGAGCAAGACCGTTCTCGATCTTCCTCATCTTCCTCCCCATCTTCCTCCTCATCCAGTTCCCGAGAAGAAAAAGACTGCAAGAAAGAAAGAGATGAAGAATTCAAAACCCACCATGAGCAGAAGGAATATTCTGGTTTTGCAGGAGTCAGCAGGCCCAGAGGCACCTTTGTAAGTATTTTATTCTCTGTTCCTTCCCTTCTGTCCAGTTTTTAAATAGTATAAATTTTTAGTTATGACAGTGGTTTGGCTTTAGAGACCATATTCCCAAGATTTGAGATATGAAGTGTTTCAAGAAGTCTTATGCTTAATATTGGAATATTTTGACTCAAACCAGCTGCAAAAGAGGAAAAAATAGCTAGTACAGTAAAAGCAATAGCATAACTAGAGCAGTGTAAAGCAGTGATTGGCATTGGGTCAGACTTTCAGCATCTTTGTTAGATCTTTCTTACACAGGTCGCTTCTGCTGCCAGAAGGCACAGTTGTCGAAGGGCCTGCAGCAAGAGGGCAAGGATTATTTCTATATGTACCTTCTGCTGTCTGCCAGGCACTGCAAGAAGAATCTTCCCTTTGCCCTGCACCCCTCCCCCCCCAAGAATGCTGGTGTAACTGTGGCAGAAAGTGGGCTCTGCTGCCACAGGGAAGGGAAGCTGGGAATGTAGACCCACTCTCAGACTTACCTGTGAAGCAGCTGCGTAGTTTAGACCAAGGCCATTGTTATCCAAAATATTGATTATTTAAAAAGTACAGTGGATTACAGCTGAAGACTATCTACTGAAAGGTTTCCTTCTCTTGCAGTAACCATAATAGCTGATTACACAGAAGGGACTTATCAAGACGGTATTAAAAACAGAGAGGGAAATAAACTTGTGCTAATGCAGTGGATGTGATGCGTGCCTTTTTCTCTGTTTTGTAACCATGCAGCTGGCTTCCTTTCCTTGGGATAAGATTTTTAAATTCATCATCCATTTATTAAAATTAATTTTTTGATTTGTTGCGTGTTGTCACATGCTGCTCCAGTTATTCCAGGTCATTTTGTGGTTTAGTTCTGTCCTCCTGTGTGTTACCCTTTTCATTTTGGCATTTATGAACTTATACCTGGTTAAATTTATATGCATCCTTGCATAGCCATCTGGGGAAAGAAGGGATGCTTGCTTTTGTTCTTTAATGTTTCACTGAATGGCCTGGCCTGGACTACAGTCAGCAACAAAGCTGATGGTTGACCAGTGGAGAATGCTGTATCATTGAGGCTTGGAAGTGTTGTGTTGACTATTGCTGGTCCTCAGACAATGGTTTTAAAAACCGCTAATTTATAAAATGGTCTGAACAGCATGTTTATATGATTCACAGATATGAAATTGGGAAATATGCAAACACCAGCGAGGACTGAAAAATAGCACAAAGTGACCTAGAGAGATAAGGATCATGAGCCAGAAATAAACATATGAGAGAGACATCTTTGAAACTGGCATTTTTCCCCAGATGTAACTTGCAAATATCCAGACTCAGTGGTAAGGAGTAACCTCTAACTGTCCTAATGACTCCTTCATGTAGCCTATAGTAATGAATGAGTAATGCTGAAAGAGATGGTAAATTAGACATAAGCATACCTTTTTGTGGCCAGAAAAGGCCAGTGCAATTTTGAAATGGCCTGCTGTATCTGTACTGTTATTACAATCTGTACTGTACACTTCTGTGTACCCCACCATTAAAAGATAATGATTCCTTCCAGGTAGGTCAAAGAGAAACCCAGTATTCATGGGTCTGGAAGGACTATTTTACAAGAAAAAATTAAAAGACTTCAATGTCTATAATTCTGCTACACTATGATTAAGACTGTTAAACTATGATTAAGACTTAAGACTATTATAAGTACTTGGATGCTGTAAGCTCCAATGAAGGGAAGTTTAACACTATTCACAGGAAAGTAACTAGAACAGAAAAAATTGAAACAAAAACAGGTTTAACAGACACATTTCCTTTTAACAAGAGGTTACATTGTAGAATAGCCTCCTAAATGATATACACCTTAATGTTTATATAATTGTTATAGTTTTAATAAAACTAAATTGGGCAAAATGTATTGGAGGCATGTTACAGGGACATGCACTGAAATCTTATCCAAGTGTCTGTTTATATAATGTTGATCATGTAGTTGAAGGAGAAGCTTTAAATGAGAAATGATTGAATTCTTTATTGATTTGTGTAATTGTATTTTACATAGGCTTATTGATATCAAGACTACTGTAATCAGGGTAACCTGAATAGACATGTTGCACTTTCTATCATAGACTGAACAGAAATTTCAGCAGTGCAAGTAAACTGAAGTATTTTTGTAGTTTATAAGTTAATTATTTCAATATACAGTTTCAGTTTTGGATGAGACTTTTGGGTTTGTATCAGAATTCTTTTTAAGGGGTGAGAGTATGGGTGTAGATTTGGGCGAGTCTGGCTGATTGGGCAGGAAAGTGTGGAGCAGAGGTGTGAAATATGGCCCACAGAGCCATGTCTTTCAGTTTCTTTCACCTCTTTGGGAACCCTGCAACTTAGTGGTGTAGTGAGAAGTGGCAACAGGAATTACCATGGCTCCCAGAGCCATGGCAGCCACCACCCATCCCTCTACCAAATTTCTAACACCCAGATGATGTGGCTTTGTGCTCCAGGTCCAGCTTGTGGGACTGCTCATAGGAAGAGCAGTGGCAGCAATAATTTACCTGGCTTAAAGAACCATTTGAAATTAGTACTCCTGCTGCTCATCCCACTGTCAAATGTCTAGCCCTGCGGGCCAGATTTGGAACATGGAGCAGCATCATTTGGCCTGTACTGGAAACATGCAGTGGGATGAGCGCTTGGCTGCCATGGCTTCAGAGGACAGTGGAAATTTAATGCTGAAGCCACCACATTTCCAGCCTTGCGAGCCAGATAACAGCCCATGCTCCAGATCTGACCTATGGATCTGGGGCAACTCATCTAGCTTACAATGGTGGATGAGTTTGACAGCCCTCGTATACAGAGACTTGTCTCCTTCATCCAAAACCAATGCTAATTTTCATCAAGAGACTGCAGTACTTACCAAAATGATGTAAGCTGACACTTGTTTATATGAATTATAAGCTATAAATGTTGTTTGGAACTAGAAATGTGCATCTAAAAATAAATACTAGCCAGAAGCTGACTTCTGGCCTTTGACAATTCCTAAAAAAATTCTCTGTGCAGGTTCTTGCCAGATGGTGAAAAAGAAGAAAGCTATCCTTGTAATAAAATAGTCCCCTTCCTTTCTGTGCTAAACTCTGCCCATAGGAGGCCCACAAAGGTAGCATGAAGGTGTACTGCATCTCCCAGTCTGCATGGCTTTGCACTTTTTTTTTAAGACCGTGTACCATGTCTTATATAATAGATAATATTTTATTTCTGAGAAGTTCCAGCTTTAGATTCTTAATACCAAGAGCTGCTAACTTAACTTGATCTTAGTAGTATTCTTTTTCTTAAATGCTAATAATGTATTCACTCAACATTAGATAAGATGGAGGAACTCTTCAGTAAATTAAATCACAGAAAGGAAACTTATGAGAAGTGGAAACTTGGACAAATAACTAGGGAAGAATATAAGAGCATTGCTCAGGCATTCAGGGATGAAGTCAGGAAGGCCAAAGTGCAATTGGAGTTGCAGCAAGGGATGTAAGGTAACAAGAAGGGTTTCTACGGATATGTCAGTAGCAAGAGGAGGATCACAGGAAGTGCAATTTGGGGAGGAGGCGAGCAGCCCTCAGTGTTGAAAGAACAGCTTGGGGACTATTTAGAAAAGCTTGGATGTATACAGATCCATGGGGCCAGATGGGATGCACCTGAGAGTGCTGAGAGAGTTGGCTGCTGAGATTGCAGAGACCCTGGCCGTCATCTTTGAGAACTCATGGTGATCAGCAGAGGCCCCAGATGATTGGGAAAAGCCAATCAATGCCATATTTAAGAAAGGGGGAAAAAAGGAGGATCCAGGGAACTACAGACCAGTCAGTCTCACCTCAGTCCCTGGAAAAATCATGGAGCAGATCCTTAAGGGATCCATCTTGAAACATTTGGAGGAGAAGGAGGTGATTAGGAACAGTCAGCATGGATTCACGAAGAGCAAGTTATGCCTGACCAACCTAATTGCCTTCTGTGATGACATGGCTGGCTTTGTGGATGTGGGGAGACTGGTGGATGTGGTGTACCTTGATTTATAGCAAGGCTTTTGATACGGTCTCCCACAACATTCTTGCAGGCAAGCTAAGGAAATATGGGCTGGATGAATGGATTCTAAGGGGGGATAGAAAACTGGCTGGAGGATTGGGTTTGGAGGGGGTAGTAAACAATGCCTTGACGTCTAGTTGGCAGCTGGTATCCAGTGGAGTGACCCAGGGGTTAGTCTTGGGGCCAATTTTGTTCAATGTTTTTATCAATGACCTGGAAGATGGCAGAGAGTGCGCCCTCAGCAAGTTTGCAGATGACACCAAGCTGGGGGGAGTAGTAGATATGCTGGAGGGTAGGGCTAGGATTCAGAGTGACCTAGACAAATTGGATGATTGGGCCAAAAGGAATCTCATGAGGTTCAACAAGGAAAAGTGCAAAATCTGTCACTTAGGATGAAACAGTCCCATGCACTGACCTGGTACAGGCTGGGGGCTGACTGGCTGGGTAGCAGCTCTGCAGAAAAGGACCTGGGGGTTACAGTGGACAATAAGCTGAGTATGAGCCAACACTGCCCTTGTTGCAAAGAAGACTAACAGCATACTGGGCCACATTGGTAAGTGTGTTGCCAGCAGGTCATGGGAAGTGATTATTCCCCTCTGTTCAGCACTTGTAATAGAATCATAGAACATTAGGGTTGGAAGGGACCTCAGGAGGTCATTTACTTCAACCCCCTGCTCAAAGCAGACCATCTGCAACTAGATCATCCCAGACAAAGCTTTGTCTCGCTGGGTTTTGAAACCCTCCAGGGGTGGAGCTTCCACCACCTCTCTGGGTTACCTGTTCCAGTGTTACATCTAGAGTATTGTTTTGGGCCCCCCACTTCATTAAGGATTTGGACAAATTGGAGAGAGTCCAGCGGAGGGCAACACAAATGGTTTGGGGGTTGGGGCATGACTTATGAGGAGAGGCTGAGGGAATCGGGCTTATTTAGTTTGGAGAAGAGATGACTGAGGGGATTTAATTGCTGCCTTCAACTATCTGAAGGGAGGTTTGAAAAAAGATGGAGCTGGATTGTTCTTGGTGGTGGCATATGACAGACTAAAGAGCAACAGTCACAAGTTGTAGCAAGGGAAATTTAGGTTAGATATTATGAAGAATTTTTTTTTTTTACTGGGAGCAGGTAGTATAACACTGGAACAGGTTACCCAGAGAGGTGGTGGAAGCTCCATCCTTGGAGGTTTTCAAAACCCAGCTAGACAGAGCTTTGTCTGGGATGGTCCTGCATTGAGCAGGGGTTTGGACTAGATGACCTCCTGAGGTCCCTTCCAATCCTAATGTTCTATTATTCCATTACAAGATGACCTGCCCTTACCCCAATAATTAGATATTGTATATGGAAAATGTATACATTTATTATAAACTTCCATGTAAACAATATAATTATTGAAGGTTCACCTTAATTTTGTCCTCTCCCACTGCTACAGCAGGGAACATAAATCTGGGGGGTCAGTTCCTTTGTCCTCTACCTTCTGCCTGCAGCCCCTTTTCCTCCCCTGCCCCCCACCCCTTACTGTCAGACTCTGCTTTTCCCTGAGCACATGGAAGTGAGGGGAAAATATGAAAATGTTGACTTTGAAATTGAATATAGCTGTAGTATATAGTACCCATGGGCTTGCTCATCTAGAATTTGATGCATTTTACCTTTTTCAAATTTTAGCACATGTACTCCATAAACACTTTTAAGCAGCACATTGGCACCTACTTATATATAGAACAGATTTTATTAAGGAAACTTTTTGTTTTCCTAGCCAAATTAGCCAAATCTATGAATTACTCAAGAACCATATGAGGCCCTACTACCAGCAAACATCCTCCACTACTACCTGGGGCTTCAGGTGCATCCATATCATTTGGCAAGGCATTTTACATGCAGGCCTAAGCCCAGAGGCTTGAGGTTCTGATGCCCCCAAGTTTTGCTTATGCTCAGCTGTATGGCTGCAGGAGCAAGCTAAGGGGGAGTCTCCCATTTCCATAAAGTGGGCATAAAGCCAAGATTTTGACCACTGGAAATAAGCAGATTTTTTATTTTTTTTTTTTTTTTTTTTTTTTTTAAATTTGTATCGGAGGCCAAATTAGCCAAAACTAATTCCAAATCCAGGAGTCCAGAAACATAAGTGGTCCTACTACCAGCAAACATCCTCCACCCACAGCTGGAGTTTCAGATGCTTCAAATCCTTTGGCAGGCATCCTACTTGCAGTCCCAAGCCCAGAGGCATGGGGTTCAGATGCCCCTGAGTTGTGCTTGCCCTTACCTTCATAGTTAGGGCGGCTAGGATCTGGAACCAACTTCCAAGGGAAGTGGTGCTGGCTCCTACCCTGGGGCTCTAAGGAGAGGCTTGATGTCTACCTGGCTGGAGTCATTTGAGCCCAGTTTTTCTCCTGGCCAGGCAGGGGGTTGGACTTGAAGATCTACAAGGTCCCTTCTGTCCCTACTTCTGTGATTCTGTGATATGATTCTAGGATAAGGCCCTTGGAGCAGGCAAGGGAGGAAACTCCCATTTCCATAAACTGGACTTAAAGCCATTGCACCTCGGCAGGTACTGAATGAACCATGCTATAAGAGCAGTTCTCCTGGGGTGTAATTCAGGAGAACTGTCTTCTTGGACACAAATACATGGCAAAAGATTTTGAAACTCTGAAGAAAAACCAGAGCGCTGCTTAGGCATGGTATTAGTTCAAAGCCAAAAGGCGTATCATTTATCATATAGTTTTTTTTTAATTGAGTCCCACCAGAGTCCAGCATTTCAAGCCATGGTGACCCCATAGCTCAGCATGCTCATTATATTATATGCTAGATACCCCCACACAAAGGATCTGTGTGTTAATTAGCTACCACTCATGATTGGAACGGAATGTTCTTGTTACAAGTACTGGGATGCTCCAAAAATTTAAATGCAGATCAGGCGTGGGCAGCCTGGTTCAGCTTCATCTCATGGAGGGAGGGGCCACACTAATCATGCAAAAGGCTGAGAGAGGGTGAGCTGTTTGTGGTGTCCCATATGATGTTTGCCAGATATGTAAGGATGGTGAAGAAAGGGGAATAATGGGAAAGAATCCACAGCTCAGCTGTGGGTATGAATAGGAAGTTGAAATGTATGCAGTGTAGTGGCTTATTATGACTTGGGGGGGTGGGGGGTATCAATGCTGAGGGGGACTTCATTTAATGGGCATTACCATGAACCTTATTCAAATGGGCTGCACTATCCTTGTGGTAGGTTCCTACCAGTATGTTTGCGCAGTTGGGACATATATTTCATAGTCATGCTCAGTGTTGGCTGCATTGAATCTACTTTATAGTTGGTTTCCATTACTGAGCACATGCTGCTTTTGGCAGCAGTTTAGTGATAAACAATGTATTTTAATACAAATTTAAATGAGGGGCTTTTCTCCCCATGCTGACTGGAGGAAAAAAACCTTGTGTTCAAGTAAATGTGGTGTTACGTTGTCCAAAATGGCAGTGCTGTGATCATTTCCTGATTTTTGCAATGAAGTGGCTTCAAGACTATCAGAAACAAAAAGATTTCTTCAGCCTGCTTGTTTGCTCTTAAACTTGGTCTAGATTTTTTTTTTTTTTTTTAAACCTTCTACTCCAGGTTTTCTTTAGGCAATGCCATACTTACTTAGCACTTCCTAAATCATCTTTCCAGATTGTCTCCTGATTTCGTTTGCGGTGTTTGGAGAAGGTTTGGGAATGCTGCAGTGCTCCGTTTAGTCCAATTTAGTTTAAAGATTAAATAACATTAAGCAATTCAAGCCTCATGTTCTGAACTCAGTCCTTCTGTATAGTCACCTGGGACTCGGTCTCTTGCTTTTCTGTTCTTCACTTGTGCAGCCCATCTGACGAGCAAAAGATTTCAACATCTCAGTCACAGTTGGGAAAGCTTTTGGTCACACAGTTCCTGTAGTTTGGGTTTACTTTCTAATATGCAGTTTCTTTCTTAGTGCTGGGTTGTTAATAAAAAGAAACTGCACTAGTAGGTTTAGGTGTATTAACAGGCCTGTCGCACTTAAATCCAGTTTTCTTTAGGAAACCGTGAGAGAAATTGCTGTTAACACTTTCTGCAAGGCTAACTCCATGCAAAGAAACATTTTTTTCTGAATATTAATTAACCTTATTTTTAAATACTCTCTTGTGACACAACTTACAGCTTAATGCTTTGAAACTGTTTTACAGTAAACTTATAAGTGAGATGCACAGTTCAGATTTTAGACTTAGGGTTATTTGAACATTTTGTTAACATGCTGTATACCCACGGTCAGCAACCTTTTCTAGCTGCAGATTGAAATGACCCAGCTTGGGACAGAAGCAGGTGGGCAGGTGCTATAGGACCCAGCTATTGCTGTTTCAACCCACAACAGCATGTTGATGAATTCCTACATTTTTGGGCTAGACTCAGTGGCTCTGTGGGCTGAATCTGGCACAGGTTGCCAACCCCTAGTGTATACTATCTTCTTTAAAGTTCATTTAGATTTTTAAATAGACTGACTTGAGAATAAAATAGCTGATTATGGATAACACCATGTTGTAGACAGCCTTATTCCAGAATACATTTATTTGCATATGGAGTTATCCATAAACAAGTTTTCCAGAACAACTTTATTTGCTTTTCCTGAATAATTTCATGTATAGACGAGTCTTTCTTAGGATGTTTTGTTTTTAATTCCCCCAAATCTGCTCTTTTCTTATACTGCTCCAAATCTATTGGTTTCTTCTGTCTGCTTTAGATGTACTTTGCAGGAAAAAACAAACTTGGAACATTATCTTGTAACCTTTCATTGTTACTAACCAAAGACTGCCAAATTTGAAAGTCGTTTGTTTAAGATTAGCAAGTGCTTTGTATTTTTTCCCCAAGAGCACATCATGAGTAAACATATTCTACAAATGCTGTTAAAGTATTTAACTAAATAGAATAATTGGCTCAAAGAAAACCTTTAGGTTCAGTTTCTGTTGCCTGAAGGTGGCTGACTGCTACTAAATGTTTTCTCTCCACTTGGAGAGATCTTATTTTTGTCTGTGACTAGACTTGTCCTTCTGAGCATGCTCAGACAAATTCCATTATGACCATCTGTGGCGATACTACTCCATCTGGGATAGCATGCTGCTCTGTCTCCAAAATGGTGGTTAGGAAAGAAACAGGTGGACTTGCTTTTTGACAGAATAACCTGTATTTTTAATCCAGTAGCCTAATTAGGGCACTTAACTAGAACTGGAGACCTAGATTTTAACTTCACTGCCCTGTAAAATGCCGTAAACACCAGGCCACCGGTTAGGAAAGGCTAAAGGCACTTTCCCTGTCTAGTGGGGTCTGGTCTGTGCTCCTGGCCCAGTGGCATTTGTGTTTTACATTAAATAGCCATTGAATGAAATGGATAAACACTGTAAATGTTTAAGTACATAAGTAGCACTGATGTCTAAAGATACCTAAAGATATCTCAGACTGAGTATGGTGTACTTTAAATATTACATGTGAATTTTTCAATGACTGTTATGCAATGATCTATTTTCTTAGGGAAAAAAAGAGAATGAGTGTTTTGGTTATAACACAGTACAATTTGAGTGTGTGGTTTGTGGCTATATGTAAATTGATTAAATACATAAACGCTTTGGTTAATCAGTTTCGAATTAGGGGCAGAGGAAGAGCCAGAGGAGGTTTTGCTGGTACAAATACTGGTCCCAGCAACTCAAATACTACTTTTCAAAAGAGACCGAAGGAAGAGGAATGGGATCCTGAATATACCCCAAAAAGCAAGAAATACTTCTTGGTGGGTGCTAGAGAATTTATTATATTATGCATGCATTTTTGTTCTCACAGCATATTCTATATCCAGTTTTAAGAAGGCTGTCACTTTATGCATGTTGTTTTTGTTATCACTGTCTGTTGTAGCGTCATACTGCTATGAGAGCATCAGGCTTCCAGTAGTGCCAGCTCCAGCATCTTTTTGCTGCAGGAGGGTGGCAATAGCTTGTTTTAAAGGAAGAATATCCCCAAAAAACCATTATTTCCATCCTTCAGATGGAGGAATGACAACATACCAGACTAATGCTTACTGAGAGATGGTGCCTCAGCCCTATCTGAGAGTTCAGTAAAAACAGAAAGCCAGCAGCATATCTAGGATAGACATGGACTGGCTATGGTAGCAGCAGCTCTGCTGCTCTCATTGGAGTATGGAGAAATATGTGCAACTCCTCCATCTTTTGGTCTTTTTCTACCAGCAAAAATGCCCGAAAAACCAAAAAAACTTGTTAAAATAAGTAATCCAAGATTTTTTTATTTAGCACATTCTGGTTCTGCTTAATAAAGAGAATGTTACATTATCAGTTATTAAGGTGAAGACGCATTTTTCTAAACACTCAATGTTTGTTCAGTGATATTGTAGCGCATTCATTTAATATGGTATAATCAGAAGTATTATACATGGAATAATTCCAGTAATCATCCTGAAAAGAAACTTTGTACACTGGAATCCAAATATATTGGGTTTAGCTGAGATCTATATTTAGTGTTGTTGCATGCTTATCACATATAACACAGTGTATCAAATAACAGAATCTCGTGGAATACTTGAGCTTTGTTATCCTCAAGGAAAAGAAGAACTTTTGTAATGAAACCTGGCTTTCAGCCTTGGCTCATACTTGGCATAAAGTTGAACTGAAAAATCACTTTAAAAAAAAAAAAAAAGAGCTCCAAATCTGTTTTTTGAAATTTTGTATGTAGTTTCTTGTCCAAAGGTCTTATTTTTATTAGGGTTCAGAAGATGTTTACCAAGACATGAATAATATAGGAGTTTACTTGATGCTTTTTTTATAGTCAGGCAGATGATGGAAAACATTTTGTCATTCAGATTTGTACTAAACTGCAATTCAGACAATATTTAGCCAATTTACAATTGAGGGGGAAATTGAATTATTATTAAATTTAAACTATTAAAGCATTATAAGCAATTTTTTAGCTTTATGGATGAATGATTGATGGATGAAAACTGATATTAAAAAATCAGCTTTGTTTAAACTGGATTTTACTTAAATAAAACGCACATTTTTTCCTTAAAAATCTGTAACAAAACATGACAGATAGTAGAAGCCTAAATTTTCCATAATTCATTTAATTTGGATTAAATAGAACCCTACTTTCCATAATCCATTTGGACTGAGTGAAAACAAAAACTGTCAAACAGAATATTAAACTATAATTAATTTTTATAGAATACTCTTGCTGCTGAAGCTTTAGAGAGTCAAATCACTGAATTGCTAAAAGTTGCTAGCTAAATGCCTGAATGTAAGGTTTGTTGATATGCCAAATTGATATGAAGCAAAACCTGGATACTTCACTGGATTAGGTTCCCTATCTATATTCACTTGCAAACGTGGTTTTGCAGAACAACTGTGGGTGTACAGAGCCACAGGAAAGAGCTGCCTTGGGACCACCGATTTAAAATCCAACTTGATTGGAGAAGTAGTGCCTTTTAATTGTAAAAGCCGCCCTAAACAGATGACTATCTTGTCCTTTAATTCATCTGCAAATTAGGCAGATTGCAAAACGACCAAGATGTGAAGAAACTGTTTGTATTAGCCAGGTACAGAGATAATGTTTTTTTTCTTCTTTTCAGAAGTGGGAGCTGATGAGACATATTCGTTCTGAAATCTGGAAGAACAGTTCACTAGCTACATATAATTTCTTTCATTAATTAGTTTTAAATAAACAGTATTTTGATAAAACTTTTTTTAGGTATCTAGAACATAACGTTTTATATTAAATGAAAACAATTTTAATTCTGTTTTTATGAATTTAACAAATCTCATTGTTTTTATCCATTGCAAATTGACGTAATTACATATAAATCATTAGTCAGTTAGCAAATGTCATTCATTCATGACTAAGTAGAAACTAGTGTATTGTTGTATTGCTTAAGTCAGTGATTCTCAACCAGGGTGCCTTGAGCCATACAGGGGTGCCATACAATGTTAGCACTTTTAGATGCATAAAAATGATTCAAAAGAGAAACCCAGAGATTTCAAATAGGAATCTATAATGTTAAAAGCATTCTGACCTGTTGTGGTCTTCCTGAGGTCTTTGCAACAAAAGAATTGCTCTATTACTTTTCTACAGTTAAGAGTGAAAACTAAGAGCCAGCACTTTTCTGAGTGGTGTCTTGAGTCTAACAAGGTTGAGGACTACTGGCTTAAGTACATGCATAGGATGCATTTCTCTGGTTAGCAGAATTTAAAAACAAATGCCAATCTTGAAATAAACAATATATCTGTTGCACAGCAGCACATTTTTAGTGGTTATGAGCCAAAAAACACCAACTTCTGTTTTGGAAAATTACTAAAATGCAAAAAGGGAACCAAAGGAACAGCTTTGACCCAGTAACTGAGACTTCTTTTGTATTAAATAAATCATAAAAAACATACTTTGTAGTAAGAGGTAACAGAATTTTGTCTGTTCAGTAATTTCTGACAGGCCCTTGCTTTTACTCAGGAGTGAGATCAGCAAATATCATTAAGTAGGGTGGTAAAGCCAGCACTTCCAGAAGCTAGTAAATCTCATTAAGTGATTGGTTTGATATACATCATGATAAATGGGAGTTAGAGTAGTTCTATACATGACAAGCCTCCAATGTAAAACCCTTCATAAATCAAGGAAGTCTTAATTGTTTTTGGAATTTCTGGTTTTTTGTAGTTTTAAATGTGTGGACTATGCCTCCTGCTATGAGCTATAAGATATCAATAATGGAATCTAAACTGCTAAAATATTTCCTGTAAAACTGCATCTTGAGAGAATTTATATAAATTCAACAGTGTGTATTGAATTTATCATTCCTACGTAATACGGTGTTAAGTACATTAGATATTGTTCATTTAACTTTTTCTTCTTTGTCCCTTTTTAATATAGCATGATGACAGAGATGATGGTGTGGATTATTGGGCTAAAAGAGGAAGAGGTCGTGGCACTTTCCAGCGGGGCAGAGGGCGGTTTAACTTCAAAAAATCAGGTAGCAGTCCAAAGTGGACACATGACAAATACCAAGGGGATGGGCTTGTAGAAGAAGAAGAAGAAACGATGGAAAATAATGAAGAAAAGGACAGACGCAAAGAAGAAAAGGTAGAAAATTCTGGCTTGTCTGTGATTTGATGAATATTTTCTTCCTCACTGTACTGTTTAACTTCAATCTCCTAAAATGAAAACACCTTAATGTAGAGTCAGTAATGGACAGAAAGAATGCAGTAAGATATTATTTCTCTTTTTCCACAGGAGTAATAAGTTTGAAGAATTCCAACTGAAAGATCAGCCCTCACACTATCTACACAGCATTTTTAATAATTTTCTTTTGTTGTCAAATGAATGTAAGCATTTTACTTAAATTTTACTGTTTGAAAGTAGTATAGAACAATTGTTTTGTTTTAAGCCTTTAGAAACCTTGATATAGTAAACTGTATGCTGATGATCGTACAGGTAGAAAGTAAAATATTTGTAACTCAACTTTTAAGAACTTTTACTGTTTGTTATATGCAGTGTAATTCTGTTTTGTCCAAAATATATGGTCAAGTACAACTCTAAAAGTTTTGATTATTCCCCACGTCTGTATTTTATTCTGAAGTAAACTTACAGCTCTGCACACCTAAAATCTTGGAAGAGCATTTATTTTACACATTGGTACTAACTACATTAAAAAATGGGCACTGGAATTTTCCTTTGGTTTAAGGGCTAGTTATAGAACAGAAGTGGCTTCTTGTTACCAAAATAAAAAGTAGTCTTAAGATTGCACCCTATAACCAAGCTGCAGCAGAGACTATTTGAAAATAGTCACTTAATCTTGCCAAAGCAGTCTTAGTGACAGAGTAAAATGGGGACTAACCATATTAACTTCCTGTTTTAATAGTCACAAAAACCTTGCAGTAGATCACATAAGGACTGTTCCCCTTAAGAGCCACTTCTGAGAAAAGGTATATACCACAATCCTTATTCAGGGCTTAATTATTAGCACTGTGATTTAAAGTGTATGTTTTTAGGCCATAGGTGGAAGCCCTCTTTAACTCTGTATTAAATATAGCAATAGTTTGATATTGAATGCAAGGCAAGATGCACTTTCACAGACTTACTCACTCAGAGGCATCAGCTTCTGTAGCTTTAGCTTACTTAGTCAGATGTAAGTGAAGCTATGAAAGCTTCTCTGAATGAGTTAATCTACAAGGTGCTACCCTGTCTTGTGTTCTGCCTAAGGTCAAACAAACATAGGTAGCTACCTTACTTAAGTGTAATGTTTTTCTGCTCATGTTACTGCTACTGGGGTAATGCCCAATTTTGTTCGTTCAACAACCCAAGCAGTAGTTTAATTTATATACACTAACCAGAAGCACCATCTTGGGGGGGACATGTTCCTGGAATTCTTTCCTAGTTTTATGACAGAAGTAAACCACTAACAAGGAAAATAAAAGCACTACCCCTTGTTTGTTAATTCCCTGAGCAGTATAATAGATGCTAAATGGCTCCTTCACAACTACACAATCAGAAATGTTTTGAATAACTTCTGCTGACTCATGAGTCACCAATAGAAAGCTTTGGTCAAGAAATGTGTGGCACTATTGATCCAGCTACTCCTTGCGTCAGTCTTTATTCCAGTTCGCAAAACTGCTTTTTCAGATTCTTCATGCAGACTTTCCTCTTCAGGTAAGTAGTCTGGCAAGTGAGATTGCTGAAGCACACTTGCAGTCTTAAGTGGAACAATAATCTGAAAATAAAAAAAGAAAAAAAAGAATTTGCACTTTGCTGTACTGAAACTTGAATGCATTTAGCATACAACTTTTAAAAATTTCGATAAGGAAGGCTGAAACACTGCCCCTTCTTAGATACAGGCTAGAAAATGAGTATCACCACAATTACTTCTAGGGTTTAATTAACAAATCTGAGGCAAGTGCCTACATTTTATAGGCCAGTGGTTCTTAACCTTTTCAGACTTAAGGCACCTCTCCATAACTTGTCAAAATTTAGTGGTACCTCATTAAGTTATTACAGTGGGTTAAAAAAAGACTTGACACCTTTTTTTAATCAAACCACAAAAATGCACATGAATAACCGATATAATTAATGAGACAGTGAGGCTGGTGGTTCTTGCAAATATCTTGAATTTGTGGATGAATTAAAGAGACTCATTTCCTCTTCCACTGAAAGTTGCCTTTCCCCTCATATTTTGATTGTTAAAGCAAAAAAAAACCCAACTCACATATGATGTTGAAAATTACAACAATATTTTTACAGCTCATTTTGAAATGTTGGAATATTGCTTGGTTAGTTAAACCCAGAAGTGATTGAAAAGATACTGCACCATATTTCAGTCTTAGGGTCTGATCACTATGCTTATCAGCAAGTTCTTCCTGAATCCCAATTCTTGGTGTTTCCGTAAACAGCTTTCTAACCCAGCATACTCTGTAACATCCAAATCTGGGAAACATTTTTGAATCTTCTAGCAATTCCAACTCATCCAATATCAGTAGCAAGGCTTCTATATTATTTGATGCACCTCTGGGGGGGAACATTTCTGGTTCTCAGACATTAGGTTGAGCCTTCCAGATCTGAATCTTATCTGGATTCCTGAATCTGACCTGAGTCTTATCTGGATCCCTGGTAGTCAGATAAGTTAGGGCTAAGCTTTATCAGAAGGAGTGGAAATATCTTCATTTGGACATTGCATGCTGGTATTCAGTTTACTCAAATACAGAAATGTGCCAGCAAGATATGCTAGTTTTTAGAGCACCAGCTATGACTGCTCAACAGATCATAGAAATCAGGTGGATGTTTGTGTGTAAAAAATTGTTAACACTTCCTTCTCCAACTTTGTAAACTTGGGATAAAACCTTGCCCCTTGATAACCATCTTACTCCTTTGTGCAACATGATACTGGTACATTCAGATTTCCATTGTCTTGCACAATCTTGAAAAAAGAAAAGATTTTAGTGGCCTTTTAATGTAATTGACCGCTTTTACTGTGCGCACATACTTTTTACAATTCCTGGATATATTTTTTCACTACAAGAGTGTCTCAGTGAAGGATGCAGTAGGCACGTCTACAGGTGCATTGATATGCCATAATTATGGCGCACATTAAGTTAAGTATCTGTAATAAGAACTAAATGCGTTGTAATTGGTGCTACTGCACAGTATTGCTGGCGCAGGTCTTTTCGGTGACATGAATACGCAGTAGGCTAATTCTGTTGTGCATTAGTGCAGCTTTTGCTGGGACACACTAATTCACAGTAGAATTAATCTGCTTGTAGCATCTCATGTAGACGCACCAGTGAGCTGTAACACCACTTGGATTCTGTTTCTTCATGGTTGAAACAAATCCCCATACTGACCCAAACATAGTAGGAACACTGCAAACACCTACACAGGATTTCCAGGAGGATAAACCCAAAGATTTCAAATATGAATCTACTAGGGTCAAGAACACCCTAACCTCTTGTAGTGGCGCTGAGTTCTTGATAGTAAAAGAATTGCTTTATTTCTCTATCATCAACCAAATGAGTAAAAGCTAGGAGTGGGCATTTCTTACTTATCTGTTGATTTATCTACCCAAAGAGGGAAGGTAATAGCCATTTCAACTTTTTTCTCACCTTTTTTTCAGTATTGGAAGTCTCCTAATGGTATCATTGGACAGTGACATTTTATCAATTTGTGAGTTTAGCAATAGAATGTCTGCTTAAAGAATTAGGTAGCCTTACCTCTTTTCCAGATTCACTTCTAATCAGTTGTGCTTCTAATACTTTTGTTGCAGCAATAGCAGAAGCTAGGGTCTAAAATAAGAGGTTTATTGTTTTAAACATAGGAGTGTAAAAACATGAGAAGTGCCATGCCAGGTGAGACCAATGATCCATCTAGCTCAGTATCCTGTCCCCAGCAGGGGCAAGAATGGATGTTTTAAAGAGAAAGCATTGCACTGGGTATATCTAGAGTGATCTGTCCCCTGTTCATTACCCACCCTAGCATCCAAAATACATAATTATAACACAGCAAATTTACTGCTAAAGATGCAACTTTAGAATACTGTTAAGGCAAAGGAAGTTGCAATTCATTGAACAGTACTTCCAGTCAGAGATGACCCGAGCAGGGTGTGGGGTCCAGGGCAAATTAGCTTGTGTGGGACACTCCCCCAGATGCAAGGAAACAGGCAGCAGATTCAGTGGCAAGTGCACAAATGTAGGGGGGCATATGGCCCCCCATTACTCCCACCCCTGTGTACTGCAAGGAGCTGGCCCCTGGTGGCTTTGCCTTGCTCCTTCAACTGGGTCCTGCAGCTATGCATTCTTGCCCTGGCTGGGCAGCACCCCTAGCCCCCAACACTCCCTCACCTTGGCTACTGATGCTGCCTCAATCTGCTCCCCTCTTTCCCCACCATGACTTACCTGAGGGAGCTGCTCTCCCTCGCTGCCCAGGGCCTGTACTCTCAGCCATGTACATTCGAGTATGCACACATGTATGTGATACCCCCTGTGTCCCGCTCCCCCCAGCCTCTTGCAAGCTGAAACTCTGCCAGCCTGCAAGGGGAAACCTGTAGTTTTCCATGTTTTTTCCTTTAAAGGAGAAAATCTGCATTTTTCTGCAGTAGATGGAAAATCTGGATCCCTGGTAGATCTTCAATCTTTTTTCCTTACTATAGCAAAATAGCTCAATAATTTACCCTCCACCCCACAATCAATTTGTTGGAAAGTAATAGCCCTTGCTTGTACATGCTCTTTGATCAGGTACAGCTATTATCTATATACCCAAGATGTTAAATGCAGTATATGCTTTTAAAATGTGACCCTGAAGGATACAAAATGTTACCCTGAAGAGTGTATGCTTAGGGAAAGCGAAGCAGCAACTTGGCTAACAAGGCATTTACTTAATTCCTTACTGGCTTCAGTTAAGGTTAAAAAAAATATATATATAATGTGTGGTCAAACAAGGCTGTTTTAGGTTTTCTTGTTTCACAGAATCTCAAAAAAAAAAAAAAAGGTATGCCAACTGCTTATTACACATTCTTACAATGCATCTAGTTGACCTCTGTAGCATCAGTCAACTTACTGGCTGCAATGGTAGCAACTACAGTTAAATGGTATCTAACTTTGATAATGCAAAAAGGGGAAAAAAACAGAAAAACAAGGTGATTCCACTTCTCATAGCTCTTGGCAGCAGTGTCTGAAATCTCACAATTAAGAATTGTTGGTTCAGAGCTTTAGAAGCAGTACAGGAATACTGGAACTAGTGTTGTTCAAGTGCAAATTAAGCTTCTAGTGTGTTAGTGCTGCAGTATTTTTCAGAAATTAATTTGACCTTACCTCTGTTTCAAGATCTGATTTTACACGTACAGTGCATCTTCTGAGAGCTGACTGAAATGTAAAGCTGATTACTCCTTTGACTTTTAACAGTGCTTCCTCACACAGATTTTTGGTACGCTAGATTAAAAAGAGTCAAAGGATGAGTGAAAACACACCAGTTGGAATTTAACTATTAACTCAATGTCAAACCAACATTGAAAGCAGTAGGACCAAGCCTATTTAGTTTACATGCTTTCAGTTGTGACTGGGTACACTAATCCTAAAATAGGTTAGTAATACTAGCCCAGTGGGCTGCTTAGGTATTTGGTATCATTTATTGTACTATAGTAGTGACTACAGGACCTAATTTAAACTGGATTATGTGAGGTTTCTGAAACCTGGATTGGAAAAATGAAGCATTAATCTAGTTCTAATGAAATGGAGGCACAAAGTAGTTTGCCCAAATTTGTAAAGAAAATCTGATAAAAATGGAAATGAAACCCAGTCTCCTGAATTCCAACCCACTGCCATAAATATCCTTTCTCTAAGGATTAGGTAACAGACTTTCCCCTTTAACCTTATGAGAAGTATCAGTGCAGTTGCCCAAAATCAGCATGAAGGAAGTAATCCTAGATTACATAGCAACGGGAAGGTCATTGCCATGACTTTGTGCTGACATTATGATGGAGACTGCAGTTCACATGGTTTAGGAGAAGCCACATGAGGAACAATTCAACTAAACAAAAGTAGTGATATTATAACCTTAAGTATTTACAGCTTGGGTCAGAAGATGCTGAATAACATATAGGATCCTACCACATTATCTAGTCCTTCAATGTGAAGAGTAATGGTCTTTGCTGTCTTGTTGGAGTTGTTAAGAAAAAACTGTGCTTTGAACTTGTTATCAAATACTTGTGGAGTACATCGTGTATTGGTGATATAAAAAGATGTATTTAGTGCATTCTGTACTTCTCTTGCTAGAAGCTGAAGACTGCCATTGATGTCATGTCTACAGGGAAAAACAACAATTGGGAGGAAAAAAATGTATTTGGTTTCTTTCTTCCTATAGCCCATTTGTAACTATACTTATTCTATGGACAAATATACATTTATAATGGCTTCAAAAAAAGGAGCTGATGCTGCTCCAGTGGGTACTATAATTGTTAGATGTACATGACCCTGTTGCGATGCAAGTGAGCTAAATCACTCTAGCTTTGATCTTGGATGCAGCTGGGTTAAAAGTTGGAGTGATTTTATTTTTCTAGATACGCCTGCACACTCTGGATCAGCAGTTCTGTCACACCTTTTAAAACTGCTACAATGGTAGAGAGTATGTAGATGGAATTACTAGTGGCTCATGAGCTAAACTCACTTCTCTCTGTATAATTTAGAAATAACCATTGAAGTTTTTATTCACTACAGAAACAAGTAGGATTACTCAGACTTCTCAAGGTGTCCCTTTAGCACTTGTTTGATCTTCAAATTTCCAGTCGTCCTGACTCCCAAAAAGTTGGGTGGCTTTATGCAATTCTCTTGCTTATAGGGGGCTTTTCTGTCAATGCTTTACATCTCAAGCTCTACTTCATGAAATGCAGCCACTTTGAGAATTGCATGTTCCCCAAACCAGGAAACCATAAATTGTTCTGCTGGTACTCTTCCCCCTAGCCAGGAGGAATGTTCATGCTTTTTCTGTTTGTTTTTTGTCATTCCCAGAAGTAGCCTTTCATATAATGTACTGGAGTTGATAACAGCCTTGGTAACTACCAGTTCTTCATAGTTTCATAGTTTCTAGGGTCGGAAGGGACCTGAGCAGATCATCTAGTCC
>NW_017728943.1:130783537-130853929 GCF_001723895.1 Crocodylus porosus
TCCATTGGGTGTAAGCCTCCTTTTTAGCAAGGAGACATTCCCGGATGCTTTTGGTGAGCCATGGAGGCTTGCGTGCTCTCCTGCTCTCTTTGATCCTCATTGGGATTACCTTCCTTTGGGCTTGGAGGATCGTCTCCTTGGACACCTGGATCCCCTCCCCTCCGGGACCTCAGCGCTCCTCCAACTGTCCTCCTTAAGTTTGCCCTCCTAAAATCTAGGGCCGCTGCTTTAAATCTAGGGCCACTGTCTTTCACACAGCGAAGTGAAGTGAAGGCTGTCTTCCACTTTAACTGGTACCCACAGCTTCTTGAGTATAGTTTTTATCATAATTCTACATTTTGGTCTGTTCTGTTTTCTAGGACCAACAGCATATTCACAGAAACAGGAAGCAGTACACTGGCTACTCCCAATGCCTTTTGCCACTTGCTTCGGTATATGAAGTCAACTATAATACTGCTATATACACCACACCTTGAGTGCCTCCCCTCTTCCTTCTAAAGCTGGTCTACTATTCCTTTTCTTGGTTCCTAATCCAATCTTCCTTGAGAAAAAGGACCAGGAAAAAGACTGATGTATTTCCTTCAATTTTTCAAACATTGAGGCTAAGTGATATTGCAAACTAATGTCCTATGGTTTCCAGCACTTTTTACATTTCCAATGGATAGTAAAAAAAATGTGCCTCACAAATTCAAAGACTAAAAGCAGCATGAACTAGCTAGTTCTTAAATGCACCTGAACAGATTTCCTGGAAAGGGACCAGGGCCTACTAACCCATCTCTTAACAGTTCATAACTAACTGCATTTGAAATCCTATTTTACTACCAACACCCTCATTTAAGGAGTCCTTCCTTTCCCTGTGTCAGTTCTACAAGTTACTTCTTAACAGACATTTTCCTTTAAGTTTTTCAAACCAGTGTTATTTACAGACTGATGCAAGCCTACTGCACGTTAGCAACAACACTTTAAACTGATGAGAAACTATTAAACATAAAGCCAGTGGTCTCTGAAATCTTTGCAACTCAACCCACTTAAACAGTTGACAAACTGACACCAATTAAAATTTACCTTTTCTGCAATTCCTCTAGCTTCCACATTATATCTGGTTCCTTTGTCATAATTTCACAGTTGGAAGGACATTCTGAAAGATACTGAAGTGCCTGCAAAAGGGGGAAATCATTTAAAAATAGATGGCTTTCAGTCAAGATCTGATATGTAACAGTGGCAACATGAACTGTGCTAACTGTTCTTTATAGCATGAAATTGGAAGATCCAGTTAGCCTGTAGCTCTGCCACCTTGGAAATTAAGTTCCACTAACCAACTAGGAACATGCTTTTGCAGGAGGTCAAGTCTTTTACAACGTTCTTGTTCAAACATTAGATCAAATAAGCTTCACAAAGCTTGAGGGCTCTACTGAATCTCTTCAATGTGTACCTGTAAAATTAAGAACCTGATCTGTTTCCCAGCGATTCGTTTCTCAACCAAGATCTTAATAGTAGGTAAGAATCAAAATAGAGGATATTCAATATAACAAATGTCTTAGTGACTAATGGACACAAGTTAAACAAGTGATTCTTAGCATAACAATGGTGGAAATATCACTGTTGGTCCCCTTTGAGCAAAACGCAGGAAAAAGTTGTGTGTGGAATTAGAGACAATATATTGGCTCAGTGAGCATGGAAAAAATCTAAAATGAGACAAAAAGACATACAAAAAACTAGAACTCTTGGTTCCAAAATGATACCTTTTATTAGACCAACTGGAAAATGGCAAGAAAATTGTCCTTTTCTGCAAGCTTTCGGGATCAAAGTCCCTTTGGCAGGTTCTGGGAAAAGTGTAGATGGTACAAGATGGTAAAAGGTCCCCATAGGTAGGAAATAAACTTCATTCTTGCACAGAGGGGGGGCTGCAGGTGGAAGTCTGTCCCTCTGGGTCCATGAGTGTCTTTGTGAGCTGTGTTGAGTAGCTCTTTGATGTGTTGATCAGGTAGAATTCCTTCCCTGGTGGTGTCAGATGGCAGGCAGGGAGGCAAAAATACTTCCTTGTTGTTCTGCAATGAAGTTTAAAATCCAAAATCGGCTGAAATTACCATCTTGTACCATCTACGCTTTCCCCTGACAAAGGGACTTCAATCCCAAAAGCTTGCAGAAAAGAACAATTTTCTTGCCATTTTCCAGTTGGTCTAATAAAAGGTATCATTTTGGAACCAAGAGTTCTTGTTTTTTGTATGTCTTTTTGTCTCAGACCAACACGGTTACCAAGTACACCCCTCAAACAAGATAACACTTTTACAAAATGACCTGCAAGTTACAGGTACCACCACTGATATAGATCCTTATATTTTTATCCCAGTACAATTGCATCTATTAACCACGTAGACTTTTTTTACTATTTGTGGATTGTTTGGGTGACTAGCTAGCAGTGCTTTTAATAGGGCCAGTCAAATTGCAACTGTTTAAAAAATGTTTACTTAGTACAGGTAACATTTTAACATTGCTAAAAAGGCCTCTTCAGTTTGCTTTTATTTTCCAGAGGAGATCATCAGGAAAAGCAGCACAAGCACTTGAAATACAAGACACTGGAGGGGGAAATTACAAGTGTACACCAGTAACTACCATGGAATCTGAACCTGATTGAAGTAGTATGATCTCTAACTAGATTGGTCTTTTAAAAGTCCATTTAAGAAACTACTAAATAGGATATCTTAAAGAGACCCTGGCAGCTCAAACCAGCCTTCTTACAACCTTGGCTTTGCAGGTTTCAGAAGTAGTTTGAATAGAGGAATCTAACCTCTTGTTAAAAGACATCATAGTTAATACACACCTTGTGTGACTTGAGGTGATATGCTCTTAGAATCAGAAGACACTGTGTTTTCCCAGGAAGTTTTAAATCTGCTGCTCTTATGAATAAAACTATAAGGTTGTAGTGAGGCCTAGTGTTCTCTTGCAGCACTGCACTGTGCTATTTTTAGCTGACATTTACTAGATCAGCTCCATTACCAAAAGTGTGTGTAGTTTTTTGTTTTGTTTTTTTTCAGAGCAGGATTCAAACTCTATGAAAACAGGAAAGGAGCACTCCTCTACCTAAGAGAGGCTCTAAGCTTCTTACATTTTTCACTCCTTCGGTCAGGCAGGATTTACATTTGATTACAGGATTAACAGTTTACTAAATATTGGGATTGATTTGAATTAAAGAAACCAAGAGTTTTAACAAAAGCAAGAATTACCTGAAGAGCTAAATATACAACTTCTGTGTTAGGATGGTCCAGAAACAGGATGAGGCCAGAAAGACATCCTTTGTCTTTCACAATTGTTTCTCTATTCCCTGGGTCTGAAGACAGATTCCTCAATTGGTTTGCTACAGCCAGAGCATCCATTCTTGTGGTAGCTGTAAGAGGGACAATATTTCCTACTACAGTTAACAGGAACCAATTTTTAATGCTTTTTGTGAGTGCATAGAATATGAAAGCATCCTCAAACAAAGCTATTGCTTCTTTTGTCTTAAGTACATAATAGGATAGGGGTGGGTAAAACATGGCCTGTAGGCTGGCTCTGGCCTACAGAGGGACTGCAGCTATCACTGGTGCCCAGGTGCTGTCTGGCCCATAGCATATCCCACTGTCCCTGGGGTGCAGTGAGGCTAGCACAGCTCTGCAGCTGGACTCCAGTTCTATGCAGCAGCTTCTTCTGGCTCTTGTTGGCCCCAGCTCCAGCCCCAAGACAACTAGCAGGGACACATGCGTGCAGCCCTGGCACTGGCCTCAGCCTACTCTGGACTCACCCTGGCTAGAGCAGATCAGCTCTGGACCAGCCGAGACCTGAGTAGGGTGAGTCCAGAGCCAGTTGCTGCTGGGCACTAGTGGTGGGAAGGAGCTGCAGGGCATATGGGCTCTGGGAGGGCGGAGGGGATGTGCAGACCAGCCTGCAGCAGCTCCCAGAAACTGGCTCGTGGGCTCAAATAATTCCTGGCCCCTGTAAAAGAACTAAGGATCCTGCTATACATTCAAATTAAAGCTGGATAGGAACCAGCTCTTAGAGTTGGTACACATTTTCAGGCACTCACTTTAAAGCCACTTGGCTCTTTTCAGACCTGGACAGTCATTTTTATTGTGAGATAATTACTTTGCATGTGTGACTCGTCTAAATTTATTGTATGAACAACCAGGTCATCGCATCATATACATGACACACAGCAGGGGCCTAAGACTTCAAACTTTCAACCTGACCCTTAACATGACAGAAATCCTTGAAACCAGAAGTGGCAGTCCGCTGGACACAGGTGAAACCAAGTGTGCAGAGCATCAAGCTATACTTGGCTTCTAGAGACTGCACCTACACCACAGCTTGCATTTGGGAAGCCAGGTGCAGAACTGTCCTCTGCAGGCTGCGCCACACATCGTTTATTCACGGATGGTTTAGGCAAGCCATGCACAATCTTTGAAAAAACGACTGTGCTCAGCAATCAGGACAAGGGTTACCACATGTCCAGCTGTTCCCAGACACTTTGGGGCCTCCCATCTTTAACCTGGTGGTTTTTTTGAAATATCAACAAACATCTGGGATTTTGCTTTGCTCGGCATCCAGGTTTTTCCTGGTGGAAGCATGGTGCCCAGGCATCGGGGCTGCTGCAGAGAAGGAGACAACTGCCCCTCTGGGGGGGGGGGCCTTTGGGAGACACGCTAGGGTGGGTGCCTGGGCTTACAAGGGTGGAACAGCCTGGAGGCACTGCAGGACTCGGGGGAGCAGGTCGAACGAAAAGCACAGGTAGGGCTGGGGGGGGACTGTGGTTTGAGAGTGAGGGACAGGGATAGGGCACAGGCATGTCAGTGCCCTCTCCCCAAGTGTCCTCGTATTTGAAAGGAAACATGGCAGGAGCATTCTGCTTTCTGCAATCCATCTCGCTCTCTCGTGCGCACACACACGCGCACCCCCGGGGTCTGGCCGGGGCGCTGCTCACCCCCCACGCCTCCCCACGCGGCTCCAGCTGACGTTAGCGAGACTCACCCCAAACCCCGAGTTCGAAAGCAGCCGGCTCCCGTCGGCCCCCGCGAGCGCTACTGCGCTCGCTGCTTCCCGATTGGGCGATGCGTGGGGCCCGCCCTTTGTGACATTGCCCAATCAGTTTGGCGCAGCGCCGCTTCGAATTCGGTGCCCCCAGTCGCCTGGCCGAGGGGTGGGGGAGTTTGCAGCCGCCCGCGAACCCCGGGGGCCCGAGCCCGAGGAGGGGGCTCTCGCGGGCCACACGCACAGGTGAAGCCCCCAGCGCGCGGCGTGACGTAGGGCGGGGCGGGTGGCGCGGGGAGCCCGGGCGTTGCGGGTGCGTGGCGCGGCGCGGCGGTTAATTCCAATGAGCCGCGGGGGCTTCTTGTCTCGCAGCGCCTGGCGCCTGCGTATGCCCTGGGCTCCGCGCAGCTACTTCCCGTCCGCTGTACCATAATTATCCAACCAAGTGATTTGTCCGATCATTTCAACCCTGGAATGGCGTATGATAGTTAACGCCGTAGGGGTCAAAATGTCCCCTCAGCCAGGAAATAAAAACCACAAAAAACAAACCAAAAAAAAGCGAGCTTGCAAATAAAGAATTGTTTTGCAGCTATCTAATAATAATAGGTGTCATCTCTATCCCACTGACTGCCTTTGCTTTTTAGACCAACACGTCTATAACCTTTATCCCCAAAACACAATAATTTTTGAGGCAGTTAACTGGTGCAGCCAAACCCAAACCGCTCTTAAGGGGTGTTAACTGGTTTGCTGTTGGCACTTCCTAATGATTGCTTGCCTTGAAATAAAGAAATGCTTCAATTTGGACCCAGTTCTCACTTGCTGGCTGGAGAGTTAAAGTGAGGAATATAGAGTAAATAAGAAGACCACTTATTTGCAAACTTCCTTTTTTTTAATGTGCAATAGGTTTTTTTCCGAAAATATGATAGTTTGAGCTTCCTGTATGACTATTTTGTATTTAAGACTTGGCAATGCAGGCCTGTGTCCCTAGCCTGGTAGCCCCTGGGAAGGGTAGGAGCTGTCCTAGGCAGCAGCCCATTGCACCAAACGGGCCGTGGTTGAGGAAAGCAGATGAGATGCTGAAAGTGCCAGTCTCCACAGGGGTGAACGGGTGTGCCCTTGTGCCTGTTGCTAGTAGCCTGAAGCAACAGCTGTCTCTGCAGGCAGTGCTGTTTCATAGCAGGACGCCACACCAGAGCTGCCCACACTCTCTTGCTGCTCCTGGGTTTGAGGGGCCTGGTCCTGAGCCTCACAAGCATGCATGCAAACAGTCAGGCCCTTCAAGCCTGGGGAGCACCTTCTTGGCCGCACCCCCTCAGCTATCTATCTCCGGGGCATTGTCCTGCATGTTGATGTTGTGGGACGAGGGGCAGCCACCCCCTCCCCACCCCCCACTTCTAGAGACGTGCCCCTGGCAACCTGTGGTGGGGTTCCCAGAGATCGCTGGGGGCATGTCTCAGCGAGTACGAAACCCTGGCGTTCCTGTTCCCTGCTTCTGGAGGCATGTCCCGGAGATCCCAGGGAGCATCTGTGGAAATGGGGAAAGCAGGGCACTCTGGTGTAGTCTCTGCCAATGGGCGGATTGGAGGTCTCTGCCTTGGGACTACACTGGAGTGTCCTGGCTTTTCCTCCTTCCAGACATAGTCCCCAAAGATTTCCAGGACACATCTCTGGAAGCAAGGAAAGTCTGGGTTTCCTGATCATTGAGAGATTCCCCTGGCTATTTCTGGGAGCCCTGGACATTGCCAAGTGTGTGTCTCAGGAAGTGGAATGCACACGCCAGTGGCAGCCGGTCAATAGGGGGCGGTTGATTGCTGCCCCACCAGTTTCAAAATGACATGATTAAAGATGTCATGATTATGCTGGTCCAATCTCCTAGGCATATGTGCAGTAAGGCATATCCTTACCGCTCCAGTGGTGCGTGAGCAGTGGAAACACTTGACCAGTTTGAATGGATTGTAATGGCTTAGGCAGGCAGTGGGGCACCTGTACTGACACCCCAGTCCAGGTAAAGAGCTGTTGGGAAGAAGGCGGAAAGACAGGGGGCACCACGTACAGAGACATGCACTGGCCCCAAGCAGCCTGCAGAGCAGTTCCAGCAGGTAAGTGGAGGACTGAGGCCCCTGTTGGGAGAGAGCAGGGCAGGGCTGAGAGGCTGCTGCCCAGCCAGGTGGGGCTTGGGGCTGTGGCCACAATGCGTGGATATAGAGCCCCAGCGAGGAGCAGGATGGGGCTGCGGGTGGGTCATCCGGGGATGGGGGTGGGCCGGTTCCTTGCTGCTGTGCACACTCCTGCGCCCCTTCCCTGCCTCCAGATCTGTACCTGGGGCAGGCGCAGGCTGCTGGTTTGAGTTCCCATCCTGCTTCCCTCGGGGCTTCTGGAGCCAGCGGGTGCAACCTGGCGTGGCTGGGCATAGTGGGGCCACACAGCGATTCCTTGCTGCTTCTCACCCCCTTCCCTGCCCAGGCGATCCGCCTGCTGCACCTGTTGCTGCTTTGAGGAGCACAGCCCTGCAGCACTGCCCTCATTGCCTTCATAGATTATAGATAGATTCATAGATTATAGAATCGGAAGGGACCCAATGGATCATCGAGTCCGACCTCCTGCCCTTGGCAGGAAAGAGGACCGAGTTCAGATGACCCCAGCCAGGTGATTGTCAAGCCTCCTCTTGAAGACCTCCAAGTTAGGTGACAGCACCACCTCTCTTGGAAGCCCATTCCAGACTCTGGCCACCCTTATTGTAACACATTTCTTTCTAATGTCTAACTTAAATCTACTCCCCACTAGTTTGTACCCATTATTCCTAGTTACTCCCTGGAAGACAGCACATCCCCAATTCCCTGCTGTCCTCCCCTGATAAATGTATAGGTGGCTACAAGGTCACCCCTCAGCCGTCTCTTGTATGGGCTGAAGAGATCCAGATCTCTCAACCTCTCCTTATAGGGTCTTTCACGGAGACCACTAATCATGCAAGTGGCCCTCCTCTGAACCCTTTCCAGATCCTCCGTGTCCCTTTTGAAATGCGGCGCCCAAAACTGGACGCAGTACTCCAACTGCAGCTTGACTAGTGCCACAGAGGGGGAGCATCACCTCCCTCCATCTGTTGGTCATGCATCTGCTAATACACAACAAGGTGTGATTGGCTTTGTTGATGGCCTTGTTGCACTGCTGTCTCATGTTCATCTTGGAGTCAACTATGACTCCAAGATCTCTCTCAGCTGCTGAGGAGGACATCCCCCAACCTGTAGGTGTGCTGGGGATTCCTCCTTCCTAGGTGGAGTACCTTGCATTTATCTTTGTTGAATTGCATCCTGTTACATTCCGCCCATTGATCTAACCTGTCCAGGTTGGCCTGTAACTGCTCCCTGCCCTCTGATGTATTAACTTTGCCTCATAATTTGGTGTCATCTGCGAACTTGGAGAGGGTGCTCAACACACCCTTGTCCAAATCACTGATGAAGATATTAAATAATACCGGCCCAAGGACCGAACCCTGTGGGACGCTACTGCCCACTTCCTTCTAGGATGAAAATGACCCATCAACCACCACTCTCTGGTTGTGGTCCCTAAGCCAGTTAGCCACCCACCTGACCGTGTAGATGTCTACTCCACAGCCCATTAGCTTCCCTAACGGGAGCCTGTGGGAGTAGGGGTAGGTATCATTTACTTAGACTTCAGGAAGGCCTTTGATACAGTATCTCACCCCATACTGGTGAACAAATTAAGAGGCTGTGACTTAGATGATTACACAGTCCGGTGGGTGGCAAATTGGCTAGAGGGTCGTACCCAGAGAGTGGTGGTGGGCGGGTCGGTATTGACCTGGAAGGACGTGGGCAGTGGGGTCCCGCAGGGCTCGGTCCTTGGACCAATACTCTTCAATGTCTTCATCAGTGACTTGGACGAGGGAACGAAGTGTACTTTGTCTAAGTTTGATGATAGTGGGGAGAAGTGGATAATAGTGGGGAGAAGTGGACACACCGGAGGGCAGGAAACAACTACAGGCAGACCTGGACATGTTGGACAAATGGGCAGAAAACAATAGAATGCGATTTAACAAGGAGAAATGCAAAGTGCTGCACCTAGAGAGGAAAAAAACACCTACTGCTAGAAAATGACTTGCTTGGCAGCATGGAAGCGGAAAGGGATCTCGGAGTCCTAATGGCACTTTATCGTGCATCAGCAGATGCATGAGAAACAGAACCAAAGAGGTGATGCTTCCCTTCTATCGGGTGCTGGTCAGACCGCAGTTGGAATACCGTGTCCAGTTTTTGGTGCCACACTTTAAGAGGGATGTAGATAACCTGGAGAGGGTCCAGAGAAGGGCCACTCAGACGGTCAAGGGCTTGCAGGCCAAGCCCTAAGAGGAGAGACTAGGGCACCTGGAACTCTTCAGCCTCCGCAAGAGAAGGTTGAGAGGCGACCTTGCAGCTGCCTATAAATTCATCATGGGGGCACAGAAGGGAATTGGTGAGGCTCTACAGAGGTTACAAGGCCCCTGGAGGTTACAAGAAATAATGGCCATAATTTAGCAGAGAGCAGATTTAGACTGGACATTAGGAAGAACTTCTTCACAGTTACAGTGGCCAAAATCTGGAATGGGCTCACAAGGGAGGTGGTGCTCTCCCCTACCACTACCCTCTTCAAGAGGAGGTTAGTTAGGCATCTGCCTGGGGTCATCTGAACCCACCACTCTTTCGTGCCTGTGCAGGGGGTCAGACTCAATGATCTATTGAGGTCCCTTCCGACCCTAACATCTATGAATTTATGAGAACAGGATGTGAAACTGTGTCGAAGGCCTGCCTAAAATCCAGGTAGATGACATCGGCCTCTGCTCCTGTGTCAAGGCAGTGTGTGACCTGGTCATAAAAGGCTGTAAAGTTTGTCAGGCAGGATCTACCTGGGACAGACCTGTGCTGGTTTCCATTCACAATACGCTCTGATGATTTTTTCTAGTATTTTCCCAGGGATAGAGGTAAGACTGACTGGCCTAAAGTTACCCGGCTTCTCCCTTCTCCCCTTCTTAAAAATCAGCGCCACATTGGCCTTTTTCCAGTCCTCAGGGACCTGCCCGCGCAGGTTTGTGTTGCCGGGGCAGCAGGAGGGTGAGAAGCAGTGAGGAGGAAGTTTTCCGCCCAGCTCTTCTGCTCCCTGCAGCACTGGGTTGTGGAGGGAAAAGCAAGGCGGTGGGTTGCTCCACCCACCCCACCTGCCTCACAGTTCACCAGTTGTGCCTGGCACATGCACTTCACACACACACACTTTACAGACTCACACTTCACACACAATTTACACCTTGTCTCACAAGATCAACGTGTAGGACAGCGGGTGACATTTTTCACCCAATGAAGCACATCAGCTGTACTGAGACACACCTGGCTTTTTGGTGTTTCTATCCTAAGATAACATCCTGCCTCACCTTCATTCTGTACTACCTTTTGGTTAAAAGCAAGCAGGCAATTGCCTCCCCTCCCCAATATGGTTGGATAGAGTAAAAGCAAAGCTCTGCCCTGGGATACCTACAGGCTGCTGGTCCCTGATCCTAGTACAGTTTTCATTATCTTGCACAACTGATGTAAATTATATCGAGGCATGCATTTGTCCAGGGCCAAAGATTAATTGCATTGTTGTTAAGACTAATTTGGGGCTTTATATCCAGGTTGTAGCCGTATTGGTCTCAAGACAAAAGCAATCAGGGCTTATGGTAGAAGTGAGATCTTTAATCTAGTTGGTCTAATACAAAATATCATCTGTACCATGAGTCCTGATTGCTTGGGGCTTTATAGTGATTTACAAGGGTACCACATTTAAAATTTTAATTGTATGTGTTTTAATAAACCTAACAGTAGAAAATATTGTAAAATAAGACCCCTTTAGATACATTGTAATACCCTTCATTCCATAATAGGGTGAGAGTGTTGCAGCTTTGATGGTCCAGGAAATATGCAAGAAACAATATTTTTTTCGTAATGTCTTTGTGTAGTTGCGCGGTCCAGTAAATGATATTGCCAAAACCTCTTGCCTCTAGTTTTAAGTAAGACTTAATAATTTTTAATTGATAATAAACCCAATGAATCTTTCTTTCAGATACCTTTACAGAGATGTCCCTTAATTACACCCAGATCCATATAAGTAGTTGAATGCTCTAGTTTTTAGCTCTTGTTAATTTTAAAAGGTGACGTGGATCAGGGGGTTAGAGGAGCTGTAGTACATTTAAGGGACTAGCGCTTTAATGTTCAGGTTCTTCAGCTGCTTTCTGAGGCTTGAGTCTATTTTAAATTGAATGTTAAAAACAGGAGTGAATTTGGGTTTGTGATGTATTTGTTTGGGGTTTTCCTTCTTTTCTTTTTCAGTTTTGTAGTGATGACTTCTTATATTTGCAGTTCTAGAATAGGTATTCTCAATTCTTCCAGGGTACATATAAGACTAATGCTTGAATTCTAAAACTACTCTGTAAATGGCTCTGCTGCTGAATTTCCTAAGACAACTGCTAGAATACTTTGGCTTACCAGCTGATGAGGTAAGAATATATGATATAAAGGGTATCTTTTTATTTTGTGGGTGTTCTATTAAAATGGAATTCAGATTAATAAGAATTTCAAGCAATTCAAGTTCTGCCATTTAGTTGACTGTTATCTTTAAACTCCTCTAGTCAAAATTACTAAAGAGCTATACCATTCATTCATCCACAGTCCCTCAAACCTGTCACTATTGATAAGATAAAAGATTTGCCTGTACTGACTTAATTATACCCAAGTATCTGTATCCAAGCAGAGTTTTATTGGTATAACTATATTCATATACAATGTAGTTTTACATATATACAATAAAAGCTGTGTTAACCGGCACTTTATTAACTGGCATGCTCTATTAACCGGCACGCTGGTTGATGCCAGGCGACGTGGCAAAAAGGAAACCAGAAGTGGGACTTCCGGTTTTGTTGAATCCCACAGCCCCGGGGGAAACCAGCCTGTGTGGGGTAAAGCAGCCTGCGCGGAGGCCCCTCTCCCTTTTCCCCGGCATGCCAGCGGAGGGGTGGCATGGTTAATCTGAGATGTGGCTGTCCTGGACACGGCGGGAGGGGCGTCTTTGCCTGACCAGGCAAAGTTGCTTCTCAGATAACTGGCACTCCCCATTTCCTATGGGTGCTGGATAACGGAGCTTTTGCTGTAATTATGGTTGTTTAAATACATGTACATTTAATAATTTAACCTATTTTTATATACTTCACCTTCAGGTATCAGCTAGTATGTAAAAATTTGCCAATAGCAATGAGTTGATTCTGCTAGAGACCTTGAAAATGAGGCACAGAGTGCACACATTCCAGTGGATTTCAATAAGAACTGCAGGGGCTTACCACCTCAATGTTAGGACAATAGACCCAAGAAAATCTACATCATTTCAGCTCTTGCTAGTTTGCCCTATGCTGAATATTTCCAGTAGCACCACAAATCACAGTTGTAAAAAATGCTAAGCACCTGTAAGTTCTTTTCAAATCTGCCCAAATTTAGATCACAATATTTGTATCATTGTATGTTCCACACTGGTGGGACTTCAACTTTAGAAAAATGCTAGTGTAGATATAACCATACTAAGAAATTTTGTTTTTGTGTGCGTTTTACACATCCTTAAAGTTCTCCCGTCTTCTCTTTTGGCAGGCCATGCCTCTGTGGGTAGCTTGTCTAGACCGTGCCAGAATCAGCCATCTGATTGACACCTGTTTTCCTCCAACATCCTTTTCAAGGAGGTATTTCCATCATATGCATACTATCATCAGGGAATATCAGTTGAAGGTATCTTAAATGTCTTAAGTTATTTTTCTTGTTGCCTCATCCCCCTTCACACTGTTGTTAGTAGTTTATATGTATCCAAGAATAGGCTATATTGACCCATTTAACACTGGGGTCTGCAACCTATGGTCTTTGGGTTGGAGTTGACTCAAGGAACCATTGCATCTGGCTCGTGAATATGGGCACTCTGCTCATGCCTCCACAGGCAGAAGTGCCCGCTCTAGGTGGGCCTTAGGATCCACCCTCCACTCTGAGGTGAGTCACTCTAGCCTGCACCAGGAAAGGTTGCCTACTACTAACTTGATGGGGTTCTGTCCAAACCTTTTCTTCAACAGACTTTCCAAGATAACCCCCAAGCTAGGATGTTTGGTTATTCTTCTTCCTTTGGCTTTCATGTTATTCTTAGGGTATGGACAAGTGTAGGCTCAGAGTGATTTCAAAAGGATGGAGGGAGCTGCTGCCCAGGAGTATGCAGCAGCTGTTACTGTTACGTGTGTATGATCCTGCAATGATACAAGTGAACTAAATGGCCCTAACTTCCATCCTGGCGGAAGCAGGTTTAAAGTTGGAGTGGTTTTGCTACACTTGTATTGCTACCAGCTCATTTACACACAACAATTATAGCTGTAGCACCCTCTCCTCTTTTGAAGCTGCTCCAAGTGGATGTTTGCCCATACCCTTAGAATGCATCTGTCATAATATATTGTCTTTATCTCCAGCACCTGGGAGCTGTGGAATCAGGTCTGAAAGTGAAATGCTCTTCAGGCCATTTCTAAATATTGATTTTGTTATGGAATCAAAAAGTGTTGGTGGGCCAATCTAGTATGTAAAATTCAGATCATATGTGGCATTATTTTGTGAATTTGAAAATTTCACTTTTAAGATCTTTTGATTTAGACTGTCAGATTTCTTTCTTTTGCTTTAGGTTATATTGGTTTGGCAAAAAAAGGAGTATGGATCTACTCGAAGCATTGTTCGTAAGCTTGGGACAATTCTCTCTTTACAACCTTGTCCAAGACCTCACTTGCAGGTAAGTGGGTTATTGCTGTACTAATCTTCTGCTTTCTTAAATAATTCAGTGTTAAGTGAAATAATAGCTTTTCTGGTCTTGACCATGGTGTATTGCATCTTTCTGTTCACTGTCTTTTCATTTAACTGAATCTATCGTTTAGATTTAGATCATTTAGTCTAGTCCATGGAGCTGTCATCTGGCCATTGGATTGCACACAGGTCCAGATATTTAGCTGCAGGGGAGTGGTGGCAGCATTAATTATCATCATAAATGCTAGTCATGACAATAAATACAACCACCAGTGCATGGCTTGGTCTATGGCCCCAGCACCACTTACATGGCCTGCAGGGCTGGTTTGGTTGAGCACCACTGATTAAAGCTAAATTTTAGTCATGCATCACAACTTCTTTTTTTTGTTGTCGTTTTTTTTTTTCCAGCTGGTTCAAGATATGCTTCCCTTGGATTATGATGCGCAAAGTACAACTCCAACTCTTGTAGTTCCATCTCTGGGTGATATCTTGTGGGTGGCAAATGATGAGGGACAAGCTTCTACTAGATTTAGGCAAGTAAAGCCTTTGTACTTTTGTTGGAAATGATGTGTTGGGCCCATAACCTTTGGTACTGAGAATTTTCTGACTCTGACTGAGCATTCGAAGGTAGTGCTTCCTTTATTTTTCAGTGGTGCTTACCTATCCTTTGCTTAACACTTTATGGCATGCACCTATTCAGAATTGTTTTATTTTGCGGTTTTGCCTCCTCTTTCTGTCCACATATCTGTTTCATTCGCTAAAGCTTTGTAGAGATATGTGGAAACCCGATAATCAAACACTCCCATGAGATTATCCTTTTCTACCTCACTTTAGGTAATAAAGACCTTTAAAGCTGAGGCAAAAATGTTGAAGGATCCCTGTTAACTTAAAATACAGGTTTTTTGGGCCACTATTGTTACAAGTAAATCTCTGAGATTATTATGGCTGCCAGGGAAATGAAGTTTATCTAGTCTTAAAGTTTATTTTGTGTATAGTCTGTTTGAAGATTTTCTTTAATTTAATTTCCTCTACTTTTACAAAAGGAAAATATGATTGTACAATGACAAATTATGAGGACTTTTAGTGCAGGTGTTGTTTATGTAGTTACTTTTAATTCCAAAAAACGCTGTTGGCTCTGGCCCTTTATATGATTCCTCCAAGCTCACTTAGGGACTGGGTGTGCCTAAATGAAGATTAGAAGTTCTTACTGCCTTGTGTTCTCAGGTCGCTGCCTATACCTCAGTTAAAACTTAGCATCTGCAAACCTAGTTTATATTGGCATGGATTTGTGTTCTGATTTTGGCCCTCGTTGTTGATGTGAAACTGCAAGAGGCATAGAGTTCAAACCTGCCTGTATTAGGTTAGTGGAAGAATGACTGCATCTTTAATCATCTTTTACCATGCTATTCAAGTTCTTATTGGTCTGTCTTGCTTTCCACAGAAAAGCCTCAATAACTGAAAAACTGAGAGAGAGAAATTGCTAGTTAAGTGGCTTGTCTTTGTGTTTCTTGACTGGTGCTATTCTTGTCATGCTCCAGTTTACCAGTTTATCGTTTTCCCTATTCTGGCTCTGTGGACTGCTCATAGGAAGCACTGCATCCATATTTCCTCCTCATGGGGAAATCTGGTAAGCAAGATCATATATGTCCTAGGAGGACAGGGAAAAGGAAAATAATATTGCATGCTTGGTTGAAGTGAAACAATAAATTCCATGGCATCTTGGTAAATGCTGAGTTTCTTGGCTGTAAAATCTCCTAGGCCCTGGTTGAGGTGAATGAGGCTAATCTCATCTCTCATTTGTTTCAGGTTCTTTGAACATAGGATAATAATAGCTGCATCATTTTACACTTTTATTTGATATTTCAAGCTTATTTCCACAACCATGAAGTTTAGAAATATCATGTTTAAATTTTAAAGCTGAGATTCTATAGCAGCTTTGTGGCAAGGGGCAAGTTCTGCAGTCATGACAAAGATAAGATCCTATGTATTAGGGAACCAGGTGCCCATTTGCTTATTAAAAACTGTAATTGAAAAGTTCCATATAAATTGCTCTCAAAAGTATATTTTGGCAAGGTGGTCACTTTTCTGTAGCCCATCATTTAATAATGTACCTTTTAAGAAAGGAACTTTCCTCTATTTGGTCCCCAACAGTTGAATCCCTCAAAAAAAATCATCCTATACACGTGAAATCCATAGTCCTTTTTTTTTTTTTTAAGCTAATATGATCTGGATGAACTTTGTAAGAGCAAAGTCTTAGGGAAATATGAGTAAAAATTAAGTTTCTTTGTCTCAAATAAAACATGGTCTAGATATTTGGAAATAGTTTCAGTTAGGAGTCGTTGATAGTATCTAGAGACTATGAATGTTTTTAATGAAGAATTAAAGGTGTTGTGTTTCAGTTTTTCATTTGAGGGATATAGGAACATTCTATTAGCACCCAGCAAATTTATCAAAATGTACTGACAATCTTATGGTACTTCTTACATCTGTCCCTGTGCTACATAAGGTTCCTTTTGTTTTGCAGAGTTTGTTAGTTTTCTTGGTAGGAAACTTTCTTCTTCATACAGCCTGATGAGAAGTCACTTGTTTCTGCATTATTGCACTGTTTCTGGTACAAACCCAATTATTTGAGGGATACAGCAAGTGACTTGATAGGACTTAAAAAATGCTTTAAAATGCTTAAAAAGAAATAGTGTAATATAAAAGATTTTTTAGATGGACATCAAAACCTGGTGCTGTTGCCAGTAGTTTATGATCTCAGTTCTTAGTGCTAGTAACAGTGCACTTATCCCAAAAGGTAAAATAATTAAGTTATAAGTAAAACTGTTAGCATTCAGTTGAAGTTTTTAAGTACATTTTTATTCTCTAGGGCTGAATCATGGGGAAAGAAAAAAAGTGCAGTTCACCATAACGTGCCTCCAACTACAGCTTCTATGCCAACTGTTCCAAAGAATAGAGGACAAGACAATTTTGTGAATGAAGAAGCAATAAAAAAAATTTCTGCGCTTGAAGATGAATTAACCCTTCTTCGTGCTCAGATTGCTGCAATTGTTGCAGCACAGGGATCAAGACACGGTAATCAATTAGAGGTGCACCAATAAATACATCAGTCCATATTGTATCAGCACTGATAAAAGGAAAATTGACATTATTGGGAATCAACTTTTTTTTTGGCTGATGTGACTGATAATGTCGCTGAGAAATGCTGTGTGCACGCTCACAGCTGTAGCATCCATGCAACTGGAATGCATCCTGGCAGGTTGGAGAGCAGAGTCTGGTTGGTAAGTTTGTGTGGGGGGGTAGGGGTGTGGAGGAGGGAAGGAGCATGGTGCAGGAGATCGAGGCCCCATGGTGAGGGAGGGAGTGGGACTGGGCCAGAAGCAGGCTCTGCACAACTGGGGCGGGGCACGGGACGAGACGGAGCCGCAGAAGGCTCATCCAGTGGGTGGGAGGGCAGGTCCTGCCACTGCGTGCACCCCCAAGGGAGGCATGGGGAAGCACATGTCCCCCAGATCTGTGCATGGAGTGAGGGCAGGTTGCACACTCAGGGCCAGGGCTGTGTTAGCATCTTCCCAGCAGGGGGGATGAGCTGGAACTGCACTTGGGGCAGACGGCAGCAGCTCTGGGAGGGGAGCTATGGTGAATTTTGAGGTGGCCCAGAACCCCACCAGGAAAAGTTTGGCACAGTTCTGGCCCTGAGTGTGCAGTGGGCAGCCTGCCCTGCCCTGTGCAGATCTGGGGAGCACGTGCCCTCCATGCCTCCCCCCAGAAGTGTGCAGTGGCAGGAGCTGTCCCCTTCCCGCCCCACCCTGGCTGTGCAGCCCCTGCCCCAGCTCCAGCCTCACTCCCTTTCTCACTGTGGGGGTTGTGATCTGTCCCTCCCACACAACCCTTCTTTCCTCCACACCCCTTCTACCCCCACAGACTTACTGGCCAGATGCTGCTTTCCAAGCTGCCAGGCAGCATATCAGCAATTGGATCGGTATAGGCTGATATGGCTGATCAATAATTGGCCATCAGTACCGGCCCAAAACATATTTATCAGTGCACCAATATACAGATTGATTTTTGTCTAAACGTTTCATAAATTAAATTAACAGTATGTTAAGTGTAATGTCTTGTGTCATTTTTCTGATGAATTCAGAATTTTTTTGATGAATTCAGAAATTTATGAATTCACCTTTCTCAGAGTTTCTCTACTTTGCAACTTGTTTGTCATATTCTAGTTGATTTAAATAGTTTTTTGTTCTGAGATATGCATTTAGAATAGGGGTCTTCAACCTGTGGCCCATGGGCCAAATATGACCTTTGGCTCCACATGTTATCTGGCCTTTAGGGCTCCCCATGGGTCTGGAAATTTGGCAACATCAGTGGCCACCACTCCCCTACTGCCAGATTTCCAAACTCATGGAGAACTCCAGGCCTTGCATGCTGGACAATCCATGATCCAATCCCAACACACCAGGGGCAGTGCTGGGCCCCTGGGTCCCAATCCCGGCAGGCGGACTGACCCAGTGCCACTTGTGGCCCACGGTGCCAAAAAGTTGAGTATCACTGATTTAGAATATATGTACCACTGTACTTTCACATGGGAGATATGGTTCATTTCCAGTACCAAATATCATGGATTGCCTATATAGAAACCTTTAATAATAGAGGAAGCTAATAGCAATCCTGTGTCTAAGCTCTCTAATAGTCTGCATTCTAAAATATTCTTGTTACTTTTTCTTTTTTTCACCCCCTCCACTGTTTGCAGTAGGCTTTTATAATTTGGGAGGAAGAAAGTCTTCAGGATAGAGAAGTTCCTCTTCTTTCTTGTGTGAAATTCTGTTGAGGTTTAGATGAATTATACATTTTTCATTGTCATTTCCCTTCTTTTGTACTGGTCAGGAAAAATGTGGCATGCTGCCAAAGTAACTGAACAAAAACATTCTAAGGAAGTGGATCTATGTTTAGCAGCAACAGATAATGCAGTTGATATTTCTAGGAGCTACTGGATCACCAAAGAAGTAGGGAGGATGTGGAAGAGTTGTTTGGACATTGTGTATCTCCACTGTAATGGCGTTTTCTTAATTATATGGTCACATGCTGTTTTTTCCCCTGTGCCACCCAACTTTACTCAGTGTAAAGACACGGTGATACCAGTAGGCAGAATTGAGGTTGCATAAGAAAACCTGAGTTTGTTGCTTCTTAAGGGGATTCGCTTGGAAGCCTAAATAATTTTCCTTAAGTTTTTATTTTTTTGTCATTATTTATAAAAGCACCATAATGACTATGTTCTGTTAGGTGTTTGTCAGACATTTAAGATAGAACAGTCCATTCTAGATCAGAATCTTATATTTATTACAGAGCTACTCTTAACTTGGCTTGGGGTTTTTTTGTTTGTTTTTTGTTCTTATTGTAAAAAAATAACGCTTAATTTTATTATAATAGGTTCAGAAGCCTCAAATACATTTGCCACTCCAGATGAATCTTACCCACTGCCAACAATGACTTCTACACCACTGTCCATCTTGCCAGGTCACTTTGCAATTCCTTCACCTCCACTTCCACCACCCCCACCTCCCTCTGGCTTTGATGTCAGTAATTCGGCAATTGAGCTTATAAAACAACGTCGTGCTGCAAGGAAGACAGCAACAATTATTGATGATACTGAACATCAGAGAAATAAATGTGTCCCTAGTATGATGGATGTTTTGAAGGACCTAAACAAGGTCCAATTGCGAACTGTTGAGAGGTAGGTTGAGGTTAAATGTATATTCAGTAGTAAGACAACAATATGTCAATACCATGTTATTTCAGTAACAACAGATAACACTGAGATAAAAACTTTGGTTTAGGCCAGCTACTTCTGGCAACACTATAAACTGGTAGGTTTTTATTTAAAGGTTTTCTTTGTGATAGCTTTTGAACAGGCAATACTTACCTTACGGAGTGCTAGATCTTTGCTGACTAAAAGTACAAAATGAAAATGTGTTACCTATAAAACAGAACATCACCTAATTTAAAACTGTGTAGGTACATCAGTTGTTTTTTTTCCCCCCCTCAATTGTTTTTCTTTTGAGGTTGGGGCTATCTGGAGTTCACTTATAATAAAATTGGCTGAACATTCAGGGAAACGGATCTGAAAAAATAAACTTTTGGGTTCATTGTAAAGGACATGTCCTTGGGGAAGTATTGGAAAACTAACAGTTAGTACATCCAAAATATACTAGTGCTATCTTTGAAGTTTTCAAAATACAGCATATGTGTGTAACTGAAGATTTTTACTGAAACTAGACTCCAGTTCAACAATACATTTTTAATGTTGTGATTTTTTATGGAAATGTTTGACATGATCACAAAGTGAATAATAATTTAATATCCTGGATTCAGTGCCAGACTGTCATTTGTGATACACCAGAAGTTCAGAAAAAGCGTTTAATTTGTTAAGTAAAAATATACTTTTAAAGAAATAGAATACCTTCTAAATAGGTAGACACTGGAGAAAAACTTGTTTAATATATATAAAAGAATAGCTAAATCCTGTACGTTAAAGTCAATAGTTTTTAATAGTACCAGGATTTTCTTCAAGCATATTTTGATACCGTTCCTTTATTTCAGTTTCATATAAATAATAGGATGAAAATTATTGTGGGTAGATTTTATAACATTAATGGGCTTTGAATGCCTGATTGTATTTATCCAACTCATTGGTGCAAAATGCTATAAACTTTTATTGCTATTTACTACTGCAAACTTTGCCTACAGTCTCTAAGAACAAAGTTTTAGGCTGATTTGAGGTGCTGTTTTGATTCAGCGGAGATTTGGCTCGATTCAGCGGCCAAATCTCCGAATCCAAATTGAATCGGGAGACCCTTTAATCTCTCTGAATTGAATTGGAACCCTCTGAATCGATTCGGAGAGATTTGGTGATTTGGCCACAGACACAGCTTTAAATGTTTTTTCTACATACCTCAAGGTACCAGGCTGCTCGTGAACACCAAGATGGTGGGGCGGATGAAGTGTCCCACGGGAGTGCAGGGGGATCCCAAGAGCTCTTGGCAGTTGACCAGGAAGTGGACCAGAAGCCCTTCTGGTGCACTTCTGGGTCTGCTGCAGAGCGTGGGGGGTCCCATCCCCCCCAGCTTGGTGACTGGTGCCTGTGTCTGAGGGGAGCACCTGGGTCTCCCCTGCGGCTAATCGCCGATCTGGAGGGGTGTGAAGGGGGGTCTGCCTTTGAGCACATGGGGGTGGTCCCCAGTGCTGCTATGGGATGCTCCATCTGCCCCACCATCTCAGCATTCATGAGCCATGCCTGGTATTTTGAGGTATGTAGAAAAAGCATTTAAAGCTGTGTCTGTGGCTGAATCTCTGATTCTCAGAATCAGCATTGAATCTTCAGATTCGGCTGAATCGAACAGGACAGTGATCCAAATCAACTAATCAAATCACTGTCCCCCCAAATCAGGCTGAATCTGAATCAAATACGACCCGCTTCACACACCCCTACTATTTATACCTTTTATCTAATGACTCTAGTGCAAAATTAATTCTATAGGGAATGCCCTCATCACTGGCTATAAAGTCATGTTCACTTCAAGGTCCAATGAATGTCACATTGCTTTGGGCATGGCAACACACATTCAACAGAAGTAGAGTAAGCCTAGTGCCTGGTAGTTAGTGAAGTGTGGTGCCTCCTCAGGTTTCCAGGTGCCTTTAATTCATGCCTGTCACTTCCCAGGCAAATATTTTGGCCCATACAGTCTGTTCTTGAATGAAAGGGCTGTGGCTTCCCTTTTTTTTGTTGCACTCAATTAGGTCAGTGTGCTTTAGCTACAATCTGACAATGCTTGCAGACAATTTTGCTGAGAAAAAAATGTGCCTACAGACTCTAAATTGTTAGGGTGGTGCTTTTTAGGGGTGTGCAAAACAGACTGCATTCAATTCGGACTTGGATTTGGCCTGAATCAGGGACAGTGATTGCATTTGTTGATTTGGATCATGGTCCCTGGTTCGATTTGGCTGAACCCAAATCTGAAGATTCAGTACTGATTTGGAGAATCAGCAATTCGGCCATAGACACAGCTTTAAATGTTTTTTCTACATACCTCGAGGTACAAGGCATGGCTCATGAATGCTGCAATGCTGGGGCAGATGGACTGGAAGTGCTTCTGGTCTACTTCCGGGTCTGCTCCTGAGCGCTCTGGGGACCCCTCTGTGCTCCTGTGGGATGTTCCATCTGACCCAGCCTCACAGCATTCATGAGCTGCCTGGTACCTTGAGGTATGTAGAAAAAACATTTAAAGCTCTGTCGGTGTCCGAATTGCTGAATCTTTCCAAATCGATTTGGAGGGTTCCAATTTGATTCGGGGAGATTAAAGGGTCTCTTGATTCGATTTGGATTTGGAGATTTGGCCACCGAATCAGGCTGAATCTCTGCTGAATTGAATCGGGGACCAAAGCTTCACACAGCCCCTAGTGCTTTTGCCTTTAGGTGCCTGCTCTTGGATGCCTAACTTCTGCCTAAGTTGCACTTTGGGCAGCTAAGTGTGTGCATGTGTATGGGTGTGTGTGTTTATGTGTATGGAGGTTGGAGGAGGAGCAAGTCTATTTATTTATTTACTGACTTATTTCAGTCTGGTCCCAAAGAACTAAGTTGAATAAAGCAATAATAATTTTTCTGAATTTGAATGAGAAGTCATTTGTAAATAGACACTGTTTCCAACTTAAGTTGGGGTATTTGGATATGTACTTGGGACGAAAACAGTCTTTATATCTGTGCTCATCTGGTGCCCTGTTGTTGTTTAAAGAGTTTTTGTTGAAATGTTTTGCAGATGGGGTCTTCTGTGGCCAAAGGGATAACTATTACATTTTGTGGCATTTTTTATAATTGTGATAGAAGTCTTTACTAGGCTTCACAATAATAAAGTCTGTTGTGAAACTTTACATCTTTTTTTTTTTTTTTTACCTCTGGGAGTGTGCATGTAGGCCAGTTTTTTTATTTGTAAAAATTAGATGCATCACAGACCATTTAATGAGCATGAAATCAAGTTTTATTTACTAAAATGCATGTGATAGAATCTGGCAATACAGGTCTCACATTACTGTATTTTGACAATTAAACTGCTTTTATAATTCTATTTTTAGAACCTAAGCACAGTAGTATAATCTAGAATAAAGAAACAATATCAAATACATTTGAAGGATTTAGTTGTGACTTTGAAGCTGATAATTTTTTGTATAATTCTTGGATTTGTTGTATTCTTGTTTGGACTTAGAGTAATTTCTGAACACTATGAGTCATGTTATTTGCAAAATTGTACTTCTATATACTTCCTTTTGTGTCTGAAATAGATATTAGTGGATTCCTGCATGCCTACCCAAGCTGTAGGGAGACATGCTAGGGTAATGGGTGATTTAATATTTTGGCTGTGCTTTGTCTTCTGCTCTGGTAGGTCACCAGGTGGTACTCCTCTTCCTAGGACAAAAAAAAGGCGGAGTTTGCCGTTGGATCCAGTATCTTTACTCACTCGGGCTCTAAAACAGAAATTTGCACATCAAAATTATGATGATGATTCATCAGACAAAGAAAACAGATCTTTTGATGCCTCTCCATTTTCCAGTCCAGAAGCCCCAATGGTATGCTTTATATGTAACCCTCCTCCAAAGCTCCTCCATGCTTGTAATGACCATTTCCTATTATTTACACAAATGAGTTGTGGGCCCTTTGGGTGAATGTTGGTATGGCCTATTCTCTGGAGTAGTAGAAAACTAATCACTAGAGACAAAGACATTGCACCACGGCCGAAAGGGACCTGGATTGACCACCGCACGAACATGAGCCGTCAGTGTGAGGTGGTGGTCAGCAGGGCAAACAACATGCTGGCATGCATCAACCGATGCATCTCGTGTAAAACTAAGGAAGTGATACTCCTGCTCAACACTGGTGAGACCGCAGCTGGAGTACTGCGTCCAGTTCTGGGCACCGCACTTCAATAAGGATGTGGAAAAACTTGATAGGGTCCAGAAAAGAGCCTCCCGTATGATCAGGGAGTTGCAAGGCAAGCCATATGAGGAGAGGCTGAGGGACCTGGGCCTCTTTAGCCTAAAGAAGAGAAGATTGAGAGGGGACTTGATAGCAGCTTACCACTATATCAGGAGTGCATCAGGAGCTCGGTGAACAGCTGTTCACTAGGACACCCCCAGGGAAGGCCAGGACCAATGGATACAAGCTCCTGGAAGGCTGCTTCAGGCTCAATTCCAGGAAAATCTCCTTCACAGTCAGGGTGTCCAGACTGTGGAATAAACTTCCTCCAGAGGTAGTGCAGTCACGTACTCTGGAGTTTATCAAGAGGAGACTAGACAGTCACCTTGCTGGGGTCACTTGACCTCAGTCGTCTTCCTGCTGAGAGACGGGGGGGCTGGATCTGATGATCTGCAAGGTCCCTTCCAGCCCCTAACAATCTATGAATCTATGACATAGCTTGTGAGTGTATTTGACTAACATGGGATGTAGAAAAGATGACAATAGAACTATAGGGGGCCTGTTTTGCTAAAATCTAGAAAGACGGACTAGGTATCTGAATATAATGACCAAAAGCTGACTACTTATTTTTAAAATCTGTGTTAACTTCATGAAGTGAAGTCATAGTATAAATACGAATGCTGTGGTAGTACTGGGAAAGTGTGATTTTAGTGTTTAGTAGGTAACAAACAAATGTAATTTTAAAGGGACAGGACATCTGTCTTTAATCACAGGAGGTAAGTGATTTCTCCACTCAAGTCAACTATCTTTTTTTTTTAACCTAAACTTAAACATATTTATTGTCAGGAGCAAGATAAAAGAGTGAATTCCTCATTTCAAAATGCAAATTAACTGGTTTATGTCTATAGACAGTTTTGCTTATTGACACATTTGATCTTGAACCAAATGAACAAATAATTGAGTTTGCATATGTGACACGTTTAAAGTAATTTTTAGTGAAAAATAACAGTTTCAGCAGCTAGTTCTTACTGTGTTTCATTCGAGAGCAATGTCTGTTCATGTTTAATACTCCCAGAAAAGAAAAATAAGTTAGTAATTACCTTTTAAGCTGTTCATGGAAAAAATCTACAACTTAGTAAGACAACTACAGCCAACTTTAACTAACAATTTCCTTCTTCAAATAAACAATTGAAACTTTGCCCTGAATGTACTCTTCTGGATAGAATTTCTCTTTTATCCAGGAGTTCACTACTTGATACTGAAAGTAAGAAGGGAAAAATTTAAATGTAGAACTAAAATAATCAATGCTACTGTTAAGTAGGGGTGCACCAATAGAGATTTTTGGGGACGATATTGATAGCTGATTTTTAAGGAATCATATTGGCTGATACTGATCCAATTCCCGATACCAGCCTGGCAGCTTGGAGAACTGCATGAAGGTGGGAAGTCTGGTGTGGTGGTAGGAGAGGGGGAAGGGAGGGGTGTGGGGGGGCAGATCAAAGCCCCCATGGTCAGGGAGGAGCGTGACTGGGGCAAGCGCTGTCCAGCTGGGGTGGGACAGGTGTGGGTGGAGCTGTGGTTTGTGGGGGAGAGGGGGAGGCTGCTTCCGCCGCTGTGCACTGCTTGTTTGGGAGCCACTGGTCTGGTGCTCGCTCGCTTGTCTGGTGACTCCCACTGCTACTGCCGCCACTCATCGGGGATGAGGGGGAATGACATGTGCCCCATGATCTGTGTAGGGTGGGGCAGGGCAGGCTGGGAAGAGCCCCGTGCAGCCCTACCCTACCCTGCCCTGCTGTAGATCAGGGGTACATGCCCCCACCATGCCCTCCTGGATCAGTGGCAGGAGCAGTGGCAGGAGCTGCTGGGCAAATGCTGGACCAGTGGCTGCCAAGTGAGTGGCACATAGTGACCCCATAGTGATGGGAGCCACCTCCCGCCCCCTCCCTGCGCCCCAGGGGGGTTGCATCCAGGGTTGGCAACATGTGGCCTGGATCTGACCTACAGAGCCATTGTATATGGAGGTCCTCACCCCTATGATAGGTAGGTGGTGGTAAGAAGCAGCAGCAATATTTGGGTCCTAGTGCTGGCCCCCTTGGATCTGCTGCCAAAAAACATTGCCAACCATTGCCCTACATGATGTTTTGGTTTCGGTAATCTGTTTTTAAGTCTCAGTGAGAGAAATATTATCTACAGGATCCAAAACCTGTTGGTGAAATCTAGAAGTTCCTCTGCAGCCGTCATCATATTGGTGGTTAGCTAGCTGAGTGAAAAGGACTGATGTACTAGTTTTCTAATTATAAGAATTCTCATGGAGACTAGATCCATATTTGCATCTCCTATCATCATTTTTTCTTTTCTGAAGTTTGTAGTGATATGCAGTTTTAATCAAACCATATCCATACTTCTTATATTCAATAAGAAATTCTACAGCAAGGCACTAAACTTAAACACAACTGAGCAAAATTAAATACTATTGCTACAGTCTCAGCAGAATATTATAGTCAGTATAAAAAAATAAAAAGATAAACTGGAACTTGCTACAATAAAATCAGCCACTTAATTCAGAAACTTCAGATGTTTTTCTTTTCGTAAGCAACACAGCCAGTTCAGTGTATTAGAGGGTCATAATTTGAAGGTCACCCGAAACAAGTCGTGTCAAACTGATGGAAAATTGTGGACAAAAATCAGAGAAAAGATGGAAAGAGTTATATTCAGAATCTTACCAGCAGCCAGATCAGCATTAGTTGTTTGTATATGCATGTGACATTTCTGAATTGGTCTGGTCAATTTTTTTCTGTTGCTGGAAAGGCAAGCAAATATTTTAATTTATCTGTATTGAAGTCAGGTACTGAAGAATGAGAGGTGGTTTTTTTAGACTGAAGAGCTTGGCTGCAAGGTTTCTAATTAGAAATGCTATCATGTGTTTGAGGAATAAATGTACTTAAAGTTATTGCTAATGTAATAATTTATTTTCCTTAAGTTGTGGGAAGAGTGCAGCAGCCAGCCCTTCAAATGTCCAGTATCTTTATATTGAAAACTTCCCTTTTGCTATTCAATTATGAGTTGTCTAAAAATATTTATTTAAAATACCTTCTCTTTTAAAGGTTGGACGTCACGTTTTGAAGCCAAATATAAAGAATAACCTTACTGGAGCTAAGGAACTAAAACAGGTGTCAACACTGAAAGCAAGATCACACATTTAACAGGTGCAGCTCTCCTGGGAGAAATGAACTAACACATATACTTTAGAGTGGTGAGACCACTTCAGCAATTTGTTGGAAAACATGTCCCAAGATATAGCAATCCGGAATACTTGGAGCTAGGGCTTGTACAACTACTATTTTCTTTTCATTAGAGTGTCCCAACAGCCAAGATTCTGAAGGTGTTGTTTGCTTTTATAATAAATAAAGCATTTAGCTACATATAGCTACAACGCAGTGTGTTCAAAGCTATGCTATTAGATGCTTGGAGTGGGAAACCTGTGGAAGTAGATCATGTGCAAAAAGACTGTATTTTTCTTGGTATGGAAGCTGAAACATGGCAGCTCAGAAACAATATGACTAGATGAAGAAATTAAGATCAACAGGTTTATACCATGGTAGTCGTTACTTTTCTTTCATCAATCAGATGCAATGTATCCTTGAGTCTCCTTGTTGCTCGCTTAAGCAATTCTGTTTTTATGTGGAATGCTGTTTCCTAATTTATTATGGGTAAATGAAGAAACTTATGTCTCCATAATTTGTAGAGGCAGTTTTTCTTGTTTAAAGTTAGATTTGGGCTTGATGTTCACTGCCTGAAACGTGAGAGTTGTGTTCTGTGTTTAAAGAAGCTCTGGAGAGATTTCTGTTTGCACAAGCATAGTCTAAACACATTATGGAAACTATGCTTTTTTCCCCTTTTGCTTGTTTCTATTTGGTTGACATTTTGTTGTGAGAGCCTATACAATAAATGTTACTTTGTCATTGGTGTGTGTATGATTGTCCTCTACATCCATTCAAACTTTGTTTGTCTCTTCACAGTTCACAAAAAATTGGACAACTTTTATTAAGTTAAATGCATCATCTAAAAGACAGAAAAAAGCAAAAAAGCTTGTTCTGAAATGTGAGAGAGACTTCTGTTGGAACACTTGGGAAGGGGATATCTTATCCATACATTCAATAAGGCCTATATTGTATTTTATCAAGTGTGAGTGATTCCTACTTCTTGTCCTTGTGGATGTGTCTCAAATATAAGAGATCAGAATTTTTTAACCAGCAAAACTCTGGTCATTCCTGCATTCTGTGTGTTCTTGCTTTTTCTCTATCTCAGGACATAGAGGACAGACCTCTTCTTGGTAACTTCTTAATTCTATGTGTGTCTGAAAATGTTGGTGCATTCCTAGTCAATGTGTAAGCATTGGTTAGTGTTGCTTAGTGAGAAGCTTTTACCAGGTTTGCCCATTAGCTTTTAAAAACAAAAACCTCTTTCCTTTTCCTGTAATTGTAGAACTAGGGTAACTGTTGCCTAAGAGCTGAACCTTAGCCCTTCTGCTTCAAAACTTCGTGATTATCAGTTTACTTTAATGGATAGAAAAAGTTGGTGTCTTTTGATACTTGGCAAATCCATATTCCAGATGCTTCCTGTGGTGGCTGATGTTTTTCACCAAAACTTGCCACTGGAACAAGTTACCCAGAGAGTGGTAGAAGCTCTATCCTTGAGTTTCAAAACCTGGTTAGACAAAGCTTTAGCTAGGATGATCTAGTTGGGGGTGGTCCTGCTTTGAACAGGGGGTTGGACTAGAGGACCTCCTGAGTCCCTTCCAACCCTAACTTTTTGTGATTCGAGCCGCTAGCTGATACCTGACCCACAAGGGAAGAACAGTATTTGGAAAGAAACTCTCCTGATTAAAAGAAGACAATTCTCCAAAGACTTTGCTTCATATTAGTGATGCTCTAAGCATGACTAAAGCTCTAACTCGCCTGTTACTGGTACCAAGAAAGCATCTGCAACCCCTTTTGGTTAATCACCCAAAGACTGGAATTGGGTGAGAACTGTCAAAGGCCAATTAATCCTCTACCATATCAATGTGGGACAGAACTCAGCAATACTTTTTAAGGTGTAGGGATTGCAAACCCCTGGCTCCTTCCCTGTCGCTTGCCCTGAGGTGTGTATGCACCCACCACTGGCAACAAGCCTGGCCAGGGCTTCACAGACCCTGGTGCAGCTGATCTATCTGCACTGGCAATAAGGCTTGATTGGATCTCATGGTGAATACCACAATTGCACCTTCTACCATCACATGTGGCATGGCAGGAGGTGATTGTATAGATCACGTATCCGATCCTGTTGCACCTTTGGACACTTATCTTGCTGGGATCCTTTGACCCGAGCTGACTTCCTGCCCCTCGGGCAGGGAGCTGGACTTGATGATCTTTCAAGGTCCCTTCCAGCCCTAATGTCTATGAAATCTATGAAATCTTTACCTGAACGTCTAGAGGAGCCCTGACACAAAGTTACTGTTACTGACTTTTATCAATGGTACTGACACTTAACTGTTGCCTCCTTCCACTGCAGAAGTCAACCCTACCAGTAGAGCAGAAGTATTTATCTTTGCTTTCTCACTATGGAACCAAGCAGAGACCTGTTTTCAGTCAGCTTCTCCTTCCATCTTCCCCCTGTCCACAGCCTGGGACTTCCTCCAAATACAACAACACATTGCTAGCAGCAGACTTTAAGGCTAGGGGCAGAAATTACACAGAAGCCAGTATAAGTGATTAGAAACTGGCTCAAATCTAATATGATAGAAGTTGAGTGCACATAAACTGCTCTCAAAGTGGCTGAAACCAGTTTAAGATAAACCTGGATGGATATAATATCAGACTTAACTGATTTAGGTTAAATCAGTTTATTGAACTTATATCCCAGATCCCCTCCAGATTCAGGTTAATTTACAGTCCCTCAACATCCCAAGATGCTTTGCACCTCCTCCAGAAACCTTCCCTTCCAGGGTAGGTGGGCTGGCTAGCCTTGGCCCAAGCTATCTGCTCCAGCCAAGCAGAGAGGTGTTCTCTAGCATACCCCAGCTTCTGGCTTGGGCCATTGCAAGCATGTGGCTGCATTTCTGGACTCAAAAGTGAATGTCTGTTCACTTGCTTATCAGTTCAATCTAAGCAACTTAGACTAATCTGCGAAGATTGAATTGATTCAGCCTCAAGCTTTTTAACTGTCTATACTTAACCTAGGAGCCTTCATTAGATTCTTTCCACTCTTCCAGGCCCTCAAGGAGGTGTTCTTGCTTCCCACAAGCTACCTAAATCAGAGGTGAGCAACTTGTGGAAGATTTATAGGAAAATTCTCCAGCTAATTATTAAAAATCCATGTCCCTCTACTTTGAGTTGAAGAGAGCTACTCAATAATACTTAACCACTAGCGCTATCAGTACTTCAGGGGAAGATGGCAGATACTTTGGACAATGAAGGTTATTTGGCATTCTGTGTTCTAACTTCTCATGCTTATTGGCAGTGCTCTTAATCAAATAGAAGAACCTGCTAAGGACCTTTGGCAGATTCTAGTCTCTCTGATTCCAGCTTTGAAAAGCTTAGATAAGGACTTCTTTACTTCCTCAAAGAAGTTGCATGTTTTTGTTTGCATCAGATTCCTGGCTCTCTAGCACCTGTAATACATAAGAAATGCCAGACAACATGGCCATCCAAAGGACAAAGCTTCCAGAAAATTTTATCTTTTAGGTGAAAAGTCTTACTGCTCAGCATCAGTTTCCATAGTAAGTAGCCAGTGATAAAATCCTATTTTCTGAATATGATTACTTCAGTTATGACAGTATTGTCATAGGCTTCCACAGGAAAATGAGGCCTAAACTGAAATCCGTCATTTAGGAGGGACAGCTTTTATATTATATGCACTTTGCATAGGCCTTCTCCATATCCTTAAATGTCTTGCTGCTTAAAGGAAATACTTAGCTTAGAATTCTCAGCCTGCTCCATTTAGGACTAAGTAGTCATTCTTTATTTCTACTCAGTTTATAGTATTTGCAAAGACTCTTCATCTTGAGATTGACAAAGATTTACTTTCCTGTAGATGAGTTTCAGTTCAAGGGGTTCCTAATCTCCAGTCTTGGGGAAACCCCGCCCCAGCTGCAACAATCATTTTCATACTTAAGAGACACGGTAGTACGTCGTTACATTTGCCTTTGGCGACACTTCATTTCTACCCTCTCTGAAGCTGGCTAAGTTCTGTCCACCAACCCACCAAACATTACATATGCATTCATCTCACGACATGGACCCCCATGTTTAGTTTCTCTGGATAAATCACCACATGGAGATTTGTACTTTTTTAGTTGTGGGGAAAGAGACAGTGAATATCTTTGAAGTAGTTGGGTAGATAATCTAAACAATTTACAAATTCAATATTGTCATGAAAATAATACTTCCTGTACATGAGAGTTAAATTTCAGGCTGAATCTCCCCATCAGTTTTCCCACAGCCATCACCCTTATCTAGAATAAGTATAGGTATTAAATTATACCAATATGTGACAAATTGGTGCTGTGGCTATCTCTCTGACTATACTTCCCATTAATCTATCAATACCTTGAAGTTGCTTCAATTGGCAGCATTTTTTTAAAGTAGAACTTACCACAGAAATACTTTTATTCTCTTTCCTTCCTTTTTCCCAAAATTTCCTCAGTGGTCAGAAAAAACAACATTTTGTTCTTGGACTTTAACTCAATCATCAGCCTAACATTTGGCCACCCATGCTGGCTCAGAATAAAAAGTTTATACATTTGGTCAGGCACACCACTTCTGTTCCTATGGCATGGTTTTTGTTTAATAGATTTTAGTCCCAAAGTTATATAAAAGACAATCTTTAACATTAATATTATAAATAACCAAATATAACTTTTCCATGTGTAACACATTCCTAAAAAAACCCAGCCCTTAAATCACATTTATTTCCTTTTCAGCCATATATAGTTGCTCATGATACTAAAAGATTTTGGCTTTACAAGGAGAGTGACCTTATATCTGTCACTAGTTTTTAGGTAACTAAAAGCTTTTTCTATGTTATAATAGTTTCACTGGCACTCTCTCTCTGTTTTACCACTTGAATAATTTAATTATTCAACCACATGAATTAAATGTCCTTTCACATCTAGCTTTCTAGCTTCTTAAGCTACAGTGGGAAGGTTTACTTTTTGACAGGGACTCCTTTAAAATACTTTGTTCTGTAGTTTCAATCAATTTTTTCAATAACAAAATTGATCTCCACACTTGATATTTTCAAGTGTGTACATTACCCCTTGTCTAACTCAAAAGTTGCAGCCTTGAACCTTTTTAGCACTGTTCTTGCCATGTCTGCCTATAGCTGAAGACAACCAGAGGATATGCAAAGTTGCGCTCTTCTATTTTGCAGTGTTGGTTCCAGGTTGTTAATCAAAGTATTTTTAAAATAGTAACTTACATTGTAATAACTTCCTTGTTAAAGCAAGTGTGCAGAAGAGTCTTCCTCAATCATCTTAATGTGCATCTAAGTCAGTGTTACCAGTACAGATACCAGAATAGTGAAATAGGCATAGCATTAAAGTGCCTATTGTCTACATATTATTTATATTGCAGCTGTATTTAAACACTCTTATCATGCTGATATTATACATAAGCCTATGGAGACAGTATCTGCATAGCACGCACATGATACATGAAATGTTGTCTTGAGATGTGGGGGATGGAGGCAATAAAATTAAATGTATGCAGTTTTACTTATGCCATCTGACAACCATCACTGATCAGCTTATTTCATTATTTTCAGGAGTGAATGGGAAAGGTTTTATTTAATGTCCTTCCTCTTAAAGAGTGGGCAGAAGTTTTAACGAGGCAGGCAACTGGTGTGCCTTACAAGTTTCCAGAAGTTTCCCATAGCAGAAGTGCTTTATTCCAGGTCTAACTGGAAGGGCTGTGAACCCCTTAATCTGGAGGGTGAGATTGATACTGATTTTTCTAAGAATTTCTTATTCTGGAATTTTATAGCCTAGTCTATTCTTTAAAAGTTTGATTGGCATAGCTGTACCGCCAAGAACCACTGATTATAACCGTATTTATTATATCAATGCAGCTGGTTAGGGAATCACTAGTCACTATACTGGACTTCTGATATAACTCTGCCCATACTGGAGAGTTTTGTCAGTTTAGGTATGATGGCAAAAACCTTCCAAATCTATGCAAAGCCTTGGTCTTTTGTGTTTCCTTTTCTCCTGCAGCAAGAATAGAGCTTGCAAATTCAGTCAGGTCTAGGAGCACTTTTGCTGATATAGCTCTACCAATAAATTCTATTGACAAAGACTTGGCCGGAATAATATAGATGGGGATCGGTTCGCTTTGAGCAGGGATTTGGACTAGATGACCTCCTTGCCAGAACTATACAGTTGGTGTTTGGAGACAGGACTATATAGTTGGTCTTTGGAGACCAGGCATGAGCAGGCCAGAGAAAATGGAGGGACTGGAGGTTCCATTGCACAAATTTCCAAAATTCTCTTTCTTTCCACTCTTGGAAAAAGAATATAGAGGTTGCTGCAGCTGTGGGGTTGGAATAGTCTCTGTGGATAGGCCTGCTCTCTTTAAGGTCTTGGTAAGCAGAAGGAAGGAAATTCACCTATGGATTTTCTAAATCCAAGACCGATATACTGGGTTTGTTGCTGGGAACTAGAGTTTTCTCTAAATGCCCAGTTAACCAAATAATTTTCTACTGCATGTGCTCAGTACTGCTTTTACAAACTTTTAAATGAATGAAGTAATGTGCGACCAAATATACCAAGTTCCAAAGCTTAGACAGTTTTTGGTAAAATCCTCAAACCTCAAATTTAAATGTGTTGTGGGATTACCTTTCCTATGACAACATAGCATATAGTTTTACTTTCATGACCCCAAAAGAACTAAGGTATTTTGCTCAAACTTTTAAATAAGAAATAGCACTTATGGAAAGAACTCAAGCATGGAAAACTTTGGCATAAAAGATGAATATTTACTATAACTACAAAGTCATGGAAGGTTTGCAGCACCATTGCCATGAATTTTACTCACTGTTTGAGCTTTGACTCAAAGCAGACTGGCAGTAGCCATGCCCCTGAAGTCCTAGCCAGTTCCTTGAGGGAGCTGCAAACAGATAAAACCCATAGAACTGGATCTGGAAGCCATTAGACAAAATGCAGTTATCCAAAAATGTAGGATGATAGGAATGTTGTATTTTTAATTACAGTTTATACAGTTATAAACAAAAATAGGAAGAGAAAAATCTGCCATCATTTACATCATTAATTTTTGTGGTATTTAAAAAAAATGCTGTAAATTATCACATGTGACTGACAAAGAAAGGCAGGCACCAAAACTGTAAGTGTGGAAGAGAGACTGAGAACCTATAAGGTGCTCAAATGTAAATTAAGACATAGATAGCTTAGGGAAAATGAAAGAGCAAGATTCAGATTAATACAGAGATGTACAAAACATTGTATTGTGTAAACCTGAGGCCATTTGTTCCTTGCATTTGCATTTGTCAAACTGAATGACAAAGTAAGAGCACAATCCAGAAGTGCCATAGAATAGCCTTCCGTAATCTCCTAGATCTTGCTTAGTGGTATCTGACAGCGTGTGTTACATTGTGTATTTAAGCTTCACAGTGGTTCTTTAGACAGTCCTTCTATAATTCTGTTGGGATTATTTGGATTATTTAATAGGTATAGCAAGGATAGAGGGTACCTTGTTCTTCCACTCATCCCATAATACATTTGGACCATTTTGTTATTAATTGTTAGAATTATTAATATTTTGTGCTTTATGTATGACATTCTTCACTGGGCATCAGTGATTGTAAATCAGTGGTTGATTTCCCCCATATGTTTTGAACTTATCTAACTTTTTATTATGAAGGATCATGTGGGGGACACTAGAATAGCTATCTAGTGTGAGGTAAGCGATGCTGAACAAGTTTTCAATAATTGATTTATGAAGGCATCTCAAGATTTCATTAGAAGTAATTGCCTTTACTTAAGGAAACTGAAAGAGAGATAAGGGAAGAGGGCTCTAAGTCAAAAATAGGTTTCAGTAATTTAAATGACTATTCTCATCCCCAATTTTAAATATGGGCACTTAAATGGGTGTATGTGAAACCAGTTCTGCTCAAAGTGATGTTCAGGAGCCTAAAACAGGCAGCATTGAAATGTTCAAATACATATAATCAAAGCATGAGTAGGATTCTAATACTTTTTAGGTTGCATTTGCTCTTTAGGTTTGAGTGATTTGTCTTTACTTATATCTGCAGAAAACTGGTAATTTGATCTTTAACATCACTACAAATTTGCTTTGCTTGATCTAACTACTTGGGTTCAGAGATCTTTTTGCTCACATTATACATTTTCAGATTTAATTTGTTTTAAAACTGAGTCAGCAATAGAATGGTACATGGCCCTCATTTTGAAGTTCAGGATTTCCTCCAATAATTCTGCCGGCAACAGTTCCCCTTTGCTATGGGAGTGGATTTTTTTTTTCCTGTTGAAGGAAAGGGAGAGAATGGATATGCTCCTTTGTGCCAGCAGTATTAATAATCTTGTTTATATTTCTTGTCAGGATGACTGCACCTATAAAAAGGGTGAGGAGAACCTTAAAAAAACTTATTTGGTCAGAGGCAAGGCAGGCAGATCTGTTTCAACACACTTATTCTGAATCATCACTAAATGTGTTAAGTGCCCACTTACTCAAAATTGTTAATATAAAGCAAAGAATGAAATGCCAAAAAGAGCTGTTACATGCAGGTGAGTTGCTCAGATTTAACCACAAGAGAGCAGTATGTTACCAAACCTTGTAGAATAAGGTTTTTTAAATGTACTTTTGTTTTTCTAACAGTAGGTCTCTTCTAACAACTAAACTGTTATCCCTATGTCTTGTTTTGGAGCTCTGTTCCAGAAAGCATGTGGCATGCTGAAGAACTTTAGAGCCAAATGCACCTGGCTTTAAATGGTGCTGATGGTGAAAAATGTTTATAGGTACTCAGATTAGTAAGCAATAAACTCTAGGCTAAATAATCCTATGACCCACACAGCAGATCTGCTACTTTGCCATCTCAGACTGTTTAGCACCCACACTGTCACCAGCATGTTCTGCGCCTGTAGATGGCAGAATGAATATTCTGTGTAGAGTTGGAAAACACAATTTTAGCCAGAAATTTGCCTTATGATAGGACTTTACTAAAAAAGTATGAATGTGTAAATAGCTGTATCTAAGTGCATCACTCTCTACCACATCCACAGCCTTCAGAAAACAAATGAAAACATTCTGAAGCACACAGTATTCTGATACACTATGAGAGAAATAATGAATTAATGGTATTGTATGGTACTTTAAAAATCAACTGGAAAAGTTTTGGTCCCAAACTTAGTTCAGTCAAGTTAAAAGTTTGCATACCATTTGACTCATGTAAATTGCGTATTTTTAGTTTTACACATGTAGGTGGTGACCTCAATGAAACTATACTTATACATAAAGCTAAGCAAGAGCATGTTTGTAGGGTTTAGCCCAGAGAGTTGTTTCAGCTGATAGAAGTCAGCAATTGTAATGCAATTAGTGCTCTGAAGTTGCTGTCCAAGTAGAAAAAGGAAATGTTAAGTTTTTAATGTAGTGACTGGCCATATGGACTTTTTGGCTTGTTGTAATTTGAAGCGGGAATGATTGTACCATAATTTCTATAATATGAATTTTAGTTGAAAAATAAGCTGAATCATTATCAATTGGTATTACTGGGTTTTAGAGAAAAAGCTACCAGATAACAAGAGTTTTGCTGATTTTCAAGTATCCTTCAGACATTTTCTCAAAACTTATACTTTCCCCCACTTAATGAGCATCAGGATTAAATTAACATAGTTCCAAATGGGAAAATGAAATAACTACTGAATGCAAAAATCTGTCTTCCTGTTATAATACAAACCTATTCTTTCATTCCAAGCTACACAGAGCTTTGCTTTCTATGTATTTTGCTCTTTTGTCATCTTCTCTTTCTGTATTCCATTTGTGAAAAGATTACGCCTAGGGAGTCCAGTGAGTCATTGATCTATCTGCCTGCCTTGAGCAGAAGGCTGGATGAGATGACCTCATGAAGTCCCTTCCAGTTTGACTTTCCTATGATCTTCCCATGACATTCATATTTTTGGAGAGTACACCGCTTCCTATGCATGAGCAAATCCCCCAGTTCCTTGCAACCCAATTGGCATGTTTTAGCTTTCAAAGGAATTTCAAAAACTTTTCTGAAAAAAAGATCAAGAATAATCTGCTAACATGTCAGATTTAAAAAGAAATGCTCTGTGGGGAAAATATCAGATGGAACTCCACTCTCAGAACTGCTTCTTCTTCCCCAGTGAATTGTGTGGAGTTGCTAAAGTATAACTCAAGGTAGTGTTTAGCTGTGTGCATGTTGAGAATTGTTCCTGGCCTGTGTTTTCATCTTGGATTCTTCACATTGTAAATCTGATAATCCACATTTTTGCCATTTGTACTGCCTCTAATATTTCTTGCTTTCCTTCCTTCTCTGCTCCTTGCCCTCTGTTTTCCTCCGCTGCTCTCTGCCCCCCTCTTCTCACTGGTCCTCCTCTTCCTTCTCTCCTTTCCTCTACCTCCCCTTCCAGTGGGAAGATGTGGGAGAGCCAAAGGTCACTGTAGCTTTCTTTAGTGCACCTGGCTGGACCACACTCAGATGAATGCAGCTGCAGTGATTTTAAAGCCTGCCACTCAGAGGGGTGATGGAAGTTGTACATGTGCCTACTGCAGTCATTCTCAGCTAGGGTGGCTTCACACCCTGGAAACTCTTGGAAGGGTGATATGAGGTGTGAGAAGATAAGCAGATAAGTGCAGGCTGGGGCTTGTCCCTGCCTGGCTGTTTCTCTATTCAGCTCCCCTGCCAGGAGGTAAGCACTGTAGCATATACATTCATTTTTGAAACAGAGTGCTATATAATGTAAGATATTCTAAGAAATATAAGATGAGGTTTTTCAACTTATTTTCTAAAATACAGATCTCTTTAATAGATGTTTTGTCATCAAAATTCAGGGCAACTTCAAAGAAGCTTACACCAGACCTTGAAAACCTTTGCCACCATATGTACTACTTAATACTAAAAATAGTTCCTGGATGTCACTGTTGAGGGTAATAAGCAGTACTGCTGGTAACAAAAGTTTGCAGGACCTGATCAAAATTTGAGACTGTTGCCTTGATTTTTGAAAGTTTAAAATCAAGCTTCTCAGCAAGAGCGGTATCCTAGAAATAAAATGTGGGTTGATACTGAACCATGTGCAAAACCCAAGAAAAATGGAATAAATATTCCTGTTTATTTGCAAAGAATATTCTACAAGGATAATGAAGTACTTTCCAGTCCTCTTGTATTGAAGAAGGATGTGTTCAACTTCAAAGTCAGAAGGCCTAGGTAACATATCCCCAAGAGCACTGGAATTTATGGAGGAGATCGCTAGCCTGCTGATACTCATTTTCAATATGTCTTGTAATTCAAAGGAAATTCTAGAAGTTAAGAAGAAAGGGCAAATGAAACAATCCACATAATTACAGTATGGTTAGCTTGACATCAATTCCTGACAGATTATGAGCAGGGATCCTGGTTTTCTCTGCTTTAAAAAATCTCCAATTTTCAGTTAAAAGAAAGTAACCCCAAATCCACATTTTCATGATTAAAATGAAATCTCTCTCTCTCTCATATATAGATGAAATCCTTGAACTGCTACTGACCTTACAAAGTCCCAAAGGTACTAAAAATACTAACTTTTTTTTAAAAGTTCTCTTTGAACTATCTATCTATCTATCTTTATATATATATAGAGAGAGAGAGAGACAGAGATGTTTCATTTTAATCATAGAAACATGGATTTGGGATTAATTTTTTAACCAAAAACTCAGGATTTTTTTCAATCAGAGAAAACCAGGATCCCTGGTCATGAGAACCAGTGGCTGGCTGAAGCTAGAAAATTCAAATTAGAAGTCACACATTTTAACAGGGGGATTAATGCCTGAAATTAATAGTGGAAATAATGGATTCTCCAGTACTTGATGCCTTCAGATAAAATTGAGATTCTTTTTTTGGAAGATGAGCTTTTGTGAAAAATAAGTAGGTTCAATACAAGGTGAACTACATGCAATGTAATAGTGTGCAGCACACAGCAGGTCAGACTCTAATGGGCCCTTCAGGTATTTTCTTCATGAATTCATGAAAATCTAAAAACTTCCTTATGTACTGTGTTGTTCCAGTTATGTTGACCATGTTTCCCCTTAAAAGAATCCTACAAATCACAGTCAGCTTACACATGGGGTCAGCCTATGATCTGTCAGCATGATGGAATTGAACAGATCATTTGACCTAGCCCAGCCCCCACTTAAGGGTCACATTGACTTGTTCTTAGGGGAGGCATGCTGGTTGATCTGCTCCAGCATGGTGGCAGGCTTTGCTCGTGCAATGAAGGCCCACAGTAATTGGGCAACCCAGATGGCCACCTCTCATATTCCGCAAGGATCCACCTAGTCTGCTCCACTGGAGTGGAAGGAGGAGCTTCATGGTGAGGCTTCCAAGTGCTTGGTCATCACAGCCCACAAGGTGAGCTGAAAGGATAACCATACTGAGTTCTGCTGAACACTGCCTGCATTTCCCTGGAAGTTGGTCAGAACTAAAAACTAAAAGATTATAATCAACTAATTAACATTTATCAACAAAACAAAAGGAAAAAAAAATATAACCATCCACTTTTTCATTTCCCATATACCTCAAAAAATTAGGAAAATTGAATTTTTGAGGCCTATTGGTCCTACATATGCTATGAAGTTTAAATTCAGAACTACTTTTTAAATCTGGCCTTCTAGTTAGGGGCTGTCATTGCTGAAACATGTGAACAGTTTCCATTTAAGTACAAATGTTTGTTTTGACAGTATTAACATGGATTTTTAGGTTGTCGACTATATGGTGAGCCTGTGTACAAAGAGAACTTTTAAAAAAACGTGAGTATTTTTAGTACCTTTAGTTCTTTGAGTCCTTTCTTTGGTTATTTAACTGTCCTGTGGGATTTTGTAAGGTCAGTAGCAGTTCAAGGATTTCATCTATATTTATCAACTCATATTTAAGAGGGAAAGATGTTTTTCCTAAAACTTACCCTGAAAATATGGGAACAACTTATATGAATATCTGACTTAGAATCAGAACATTATGGTATTTCATTTTCTACACTAAGTCTCCTTTCCCCTCTTCTGTTTTTCCCATCTGCCCTCTATCCCCATCTCCATTCCTTTTTCTATCAGCTTCCTTAAATGATGTTGTTTTTTGTAAAGAGCCTTAACAACTATTATTTTCACATGTGTTTTATCATATGGCTGATGACTTTGTTTTTTGTGTCTTATTTGCAGTCTAGAAACATTTGTTCCTCTGTGGAAGTGTAAAAATATTATTGTTGAATGTGATAGTCTGTTTTTAGCTGACAGTGCCAGAGTTTTAAGAAGAATCCATCCTACTGAGACTCTCAGCAACATTTAAATCTATAGATGGGCCCAAATATAACAACATCATTAAATAAACCATCTCTGACAGCAGTGAAATATACTGGCAAAACTCTCTACTGTTGAGTGATAATGTAAAGCTTTCTTTTACATTAAGGATCCTAGTGTACCAGTGTCCGGGAGGTTCCCGGACTAAGAGGCTCTGGGAAGCCCCTTTACCCCAAACCCAGGGGGCGGGGTGAATGTTTACCTGTTACAGGTGCCCGGACGGCACGGCCCACTTAACAGACGGACCGGAATCAGACCTGGGTGCGGGAGCTATGGAACCGGAAATGCCACGGCGAACAGCGGTCGACCGCAGGGAAGCGGAGGGGCAGATGCACGCCGCCCGGTGTGGAGTCCGCACATTCTGGAGCAGCAGTAAGATGCCGCCAGGACGCACAACGAGGAGGCTGGGATCCAGCGGTGAGTCGAGTGACTGTGGCGTACTGGAGCAGTGGACTCCAGCGGGAGAAGGGCAGAGGAGAGCCTTGGTGTCCACGGAGGCACAGAGACTGTTGGTGACAGCCCCGCTAAGCTGGAGCGGAGGAGGGGTGCAGGACCCTTCATCCAAGAAGACTCCAGCGATAGGAGCAGACCTGGCACAGGTGACGGGTGGGACTTTACCTATGAACGCCAGAAGCGTCCGGAACATTATTCCCCAACACTTCTGGTGAGGTTTGGACTGAAATTGGTTGAAGAGCTGTAAAGACGCTTTTCACTTGGAGGCACGGGCGAGGGTGTAGGGGTGGAGGAGCCCTCAATAGCTCACGGACCACCGGTCTCACTTATGGACTTTTGCATGCGCCGGACAAAATTCCAACTGAACCTTTGAAACATCAAAGTCGTGGAAGGCGAGCTCGGCACGTGTGGACTGAGAAGGAGACTGGTTACAAAGAAAGACTTGGACATTTGAACCAGACAACAAAGACGAACGATCGACCCGTTCACAACCAGCAAAGAGTAAAAAGAGCAGTAGTTAATTTTGGACCAGTGAAGTTATTGCCAAAAGGAAGAGGGCAAGAAATAGATTTTTACTTTGAAGAAGCTGTTATAACAAAGTTGATAACTTTTTAAAGAAGCTAGGGAAATTAAAATATTTACTTACAAGGTAATGTGCATCAGTCATTACTTCTTTGATATATATTTTTTTCTTTAGGATCAACACGTCTTTTCCTTTGTTTTCTGTGACAAAGTTTTCAAATTACATGAATATCTTATCAGATTACTTGCACTCAGGCAGGGAGGGCTATTTTGTTTTGTATTTGTAGAGTGCATAGCACAATGGCATCCTGGCCCTCTTAGATGCTACCACAGTTATTAGTAGATTCAAATTTATTTCATGCTTCACAGGCTACATGATTTTTTGCTCTGTAGATAACACTAACAATTTCCAATCTATTTTGATTGCATGACAATTGTATGCTTAACTTCAGGTTCATGCAAGAACAGGCTCAATGCATATGCTGAAGGGAGTGTTGGTTTTAGGACCAGAATCCAAACTGTTAGATTAGCGCTGTCCAATTTTGGGCCATTGGGGGCTGCATGTGATGCTTCTATGCATCCCCAGGCCATATACCATGCAGGGTGCACACAGCCAGGTGGTTCCCCAGTGCATGGGAACCCTCCCAAACCTCTTCATTTTAACAATAGCTCTCAAAAATTTGGGTATTTTTGTAACCCACAAAAATGTCTAATCCCTCCTTGAATGCTAAATTCTTAGCCTCAACATTATCTTGTGGCAGCAAGTCCCATAATTTGATTCGATGTTGTGTAACTGTGCCATCACCACTAAATGTGTTGGCTATCATTTTCAATGAATTTCCCCTTTTTCTGGCATTAAGAAACAGGGAGAATGGATACTTCTAATCTATCTATTACATACCATTGGTTATTTTATATGTTTTTATCACTTCCTTGCTTAGGTTGACTGTGCTGCTTTTTTTTGTCTTTTTTATATGAGAGTTTTTCCATGACTTTTATTTTTGTCACCCTTCTCTGGAATTCTGCTGTTTCCTGTGTGAGATGGGATGATTGGTACCAGTCACTCACTTAATGTTGATGGTGTATATTTTACTATTGTATTATTGGGGTATTATAGCATTTTTGTATTACCTGATCCTCTTGTGACTCCTAATATCTTGTTGGAGTGCAGCTGTTGTTTGAACTCTTTGTTGAGCTATAAATCCCTTTCCTTTGTTGATAGAGCTAATTTAGATTTTGGCAAGGCAGGAGCAATCACATTTTCCTTCCATAGATAAATGAAGTGTTGACATTTTTTGATATAATCCATTATTGTAAGATATCTATTTGCTTTGCTTGGGTAGTTCTGGCTTGCTTACGTCTATCGTAAGCTGTGTGTAGATGAATGGGGGCCCTAAATTGAAGCGGTGTTTTTAAAAACACCGCTTCAATTTAGGGCCAAATAAATCCCCATGCCGTGAGCACACCTGATTTATCTGTCTCTTGAGCGGCGGGGAGGGGAAAGCAAGCTGCCGGTGGGTGGAGCGGTTCCTGGGAAGCGAGGGCTGGTGCTTCCCTCCGTGGCAGCGGTGGCCCACCCTCAAGTGGTACCTGCCTGCAGGCACCCAGCTGTGGAGGGAAGTACTGGGCCCCTGTACAGCTCAGGCAGGCAGGCAGGCTCCAGGGCAGGGGGGTGGGGAAAAAAAGAAGATCAGGCTTGCTGCTTTTCTTGGGCAGAGCCTGCCTTCCCAGGCTGCTGCCAGGCTTTCTGCAGAGCCGTGGAGCTGCACGGAGCCTGGAGCTTTGTTTATCGGCTGTAGGGGCAGCAAAATAAAACTCCTCAAAGGAGTTTTAGTTTGCTGCACCCCAAGTCATTTAAGGTGTATTGCACCCCTAAATTTCCTACAGCGGCTGGAATTAATGCGCAATACTCTGCCAAGGCATGCAAACTTTGACTCTATTAAAATGGCGCAAAAGCATTTAGCCCACTTTAAAGTGTTGTGCACACAGGCCTTGTTTCATCTACACATGGCCATAGTCTTCTTTTGACTTGACTAACCTAAATCAACTTATGTATCACTTTTGTCATCTTCCAGCTCTCCCATTTTTCAGATGGTTAATAAATATAGTAAACAGTAGTCCTAACACAAAACTTTGAATTGTTCTCACCCTTTGGCCATTGTGAAACCTACTTTGGTTTTTTGCCACTTAGCCAGACATTGTAGTTTCAAAATGTATTTAGAATGATTTAGGTTATAATTCAAAATGTCAAAATATTTGTAAAGTTAACAGCCATACATAGTAGAAAGGCACAACAATTTTGCCATTACTGAGAACAGCATTTTTGCTAAAATCCCATTACAGAGCCTTGTGGGTTTTGATTATTTGCTTGATTTCCTGTGCTGCAGATGTAATGCCTTTTTTGGAGAAGTCTTCTATATTCTGAAAAACTTCCAAGGGGTTTCATCATGAAATCTACTTTACCACTCAGCTTGTAACCAGATGACATGTGAAAAGAGTTTCCTGTATTTCTGAAAGTTTGGTCGAAAGTGAATAAGTGAGCGCCAGTGTGATCCCACTGCAAACAATGTACTTCTAGTTTCCTAGCTACAGAGTTTATGTTGGAACATTTGCTGTGATGAGTTTGTAGGAGATCAAGGTTACTAGGGACTCTGAGGTGTAGTCAAGCTTAGGCACATCAAAGCTTCATCAGCTGGTGAACCTTGCTTGCTGGTATAGCTCAATGACATACTCATAACAAATATGTAGTTTTCTTACCTTTCTAAAAATAATACTCGGCACTGATACAAACATAGTGAGATTTGAGTGAAGGATCTCAAAGTTCTTTTCTTTAACTTGAGAATACCCCTGTGCACAGAAGGTATATAGGCAGTGTGGTCTTCAGCTGCCAGGTAGGAAAAAGGAGGTGTATAGAGGTAGTTATGTTAGAACTGGGAAAACAACACAGGAGAACTGATTAACAGTCCTTTTAGCAGACAAAACTCAGACAGTTTTAACATTGAACATAGAATATTTTTCCCTGTTTGAAGATTCCCCTGTTGTGTCCTTGGGATAAAGACACACAGGAGCAGTTGGCTAATTTTCCTTGTCCTTGCATCGTCACTTATCCCTACTGTAGCTCATGGAGTTTAACTTTGCAATTCCACTTAAGCTCTGTATTGGTGAACTGGTTGTGTGGCTGGGGGAAGGATTCTGACTGCGTTGTCAAGCCAGAACATTCAGGAAGCACTAAGCAAATGTTTCCTAGACAACTGTTTTCTTCTTCCAATAAATTTCAGACACGTTATTCGTCTGTAATTCTTTTTATTAGTTGTCATCCTTTGACATGATGAATACTTACAGCAGTATGTTAAAAAAGATACAGTTAAGTCTCTTGTTTAATTCTTGGCATCACTGCATAGCAGTCACAGCATTTTCACACAACCTATTGCTTCCTTTCAATTTGATGCATATGACATATATATATATATATATACACACACAGACTGAATCTTGGTCCCATTGAAGTCAATGGACTTTGATTTTAATGGGAGCAGGATTTAGCCTGTATAGATGGATAAGGTGGGGTGTGTGCATACAGTGTGTTTTACAATAAACATGACATTTCTATACAGTTTGTGTTCAATGATTAAAAGAATATATTTTACATCCAAGTCAAACTTTCTATGCTCTGCATTTAAAGTTTGTGTACCTAAAATATAGGATGGGTCATAGTGACAATGATTTTGGTATCAGAGGGAAAATAAAACAATTAAATATTCTTGCACTGTAAGTTGCCCCAAAGTTTTGTAATAGCATTATCTGTTGCTTCCAGATTTAATCTTATACAGTAAAATATACACAAGACTAATATTTATGCATATTTACTAACGAATTACAAGTACTGATTTTCTGTGACCCAAGTCAGGGGGAGAGGAGAAGGTTGCATTCACGTCTATCAGTTGAGTGACCCAGACTGCATATCACTAGGGAATAAATTGTAGTTGGTACATGGACTGACCAGCCTAACAACAACTAGCATTGCCACAATTTGTGCGTGGTGTTCAGCCATGATTAGGAGGAGTGCTTTTCTGGGGCTTTCCCCGCCTTGGCCTTGGTTGTAGATTTGACTGAAGACTAAATGAGTCAATGAGAAGCACAGTGTGATAGATGATCTGTTCAATTTAGTGTATGACCAATGATGTAAATGGAATTTCTCGCTTACTGTAGAGACATAAATAGATTTAAATAATTCACTACAGATTAAAAACAAGCATTGGAATTAAAGATGCAGGGAAAAGAGTTATTGGGTCATCTATTTTAAAATACCAGGAATTCCCTTTTTTGGTGGTTTGAACCTTGACTCAGCAATTATTTGGGGTAATTTTTTTTTTTAGGAATGATGTATGGTACATATCTGGGTTGCTTAATCCATGTGGCAATCTCTTTTTTGTAGTGTGCTGAAGAGGCAGCTAACCAATCTTGTGTCTTATGGGTTTGGGAGCCTGGATCCACAGCCTTTTTAATGCTGATTTGTAGGCTGCCACTTTTATCCAAAACCCTATTTATACAAGTTATTGAAGGGTCCCATAATCTAGGTTAGGTCAACAGAAATCCAATTCAGTCATGTCCTTGCTTTATTCTAGTGGTGATGTGGAATTTTATCCCAGGCTCTTCCTTCAGTTGTGATGTACACAGTAAGCTGTGTTTCTTTTTAGCTTCTGAGCACTTTGCCTTTGGATCCAGTGGGTGCTGCCTGCAAGCTGAGGCAGCACCCGCTCAGCTAGCACCGCACCTGGGCAGCCCCTGGGGGTGCTGCCACTACAGATGGAAGGACCGGGCCTCCCTGCAGCTCAGGGGCTACTCAGCACAGCAACAACTTGTGCAGGCAGGCTCCACTGAGAGAAAAAAAAAAGCGGTGAGGGGCCTGATCCTTTTTTTTTTTTTTTTCTTGTGGAGCTTGGCTGCCTCTCCCACAGCCAAGGGGTTTGCTGGTGGCAGGCCCTGAGCTATGGGGAGGCCTGGACCTTTCCTTCATGGCAGTGGTGCTCCCCGGGGCCACTCGGGCAGGCAGCTAGTGGGTAGGTGCTGCCCCAGCTCGGAGGCAGCACCCAGTCTGATCCAACTGTTCCCTGAGCCCAAGCTGGGGCAGCATCTGCCTGCTAGCAGCCCGACCAGGTGGTCCCAGGGTGTGCTGCTGCCACAGAAGGAAGGACTGGGGTCACTGCAGCTCAGGAGCCATTCAGTCCACTGGCAGCTCGCTCCCCAGCTGCAGGAGACATGGGTAGTCTCCACCAAAAAAAAAAAAAAAAGGATTGGCCCCTTCGCCACCTCTACCTTCAGTCCACCTTTCCTGCAGCTGTAGGTGGGGAGGGGATAGGGGCTGCCAGCTCTCAAAGTCTGTAACGTTACAAATAGCTATGTTGCAAATTAAACTACTTGAGGATGTGGTTTAGTTTGCAACGTAGAAAACTCATTTAAATCATAAGAAACTCCCACACATGTACAGCATGACATAATTAAACCGCAAAAACGGCCAATTTATATCATGTGTACAAGTGCTCTTGGCTGCTGCTCTTAACTGGCCTACTTTTCTCACATTTATTTTGTCCACATTATAAAGAAAAAAGCCTTTGGCTACAAACAGTGCTCTGTGTTCCTTATCTCCTTGCTCTCCCGCACTCCAGGTCATGAGGTTTTTTTTTATTACCCTCCTTTTTATCTTTGGTGACTTGCATGTTGCTTCTGTGCTGCTCTTCAGAGCTTTCATGCCACAAAACTACAAGCCTTCTGTGCCTTCCAGAATCAAGGCATAATAGTCTAATTAAACTATAATTTCTTTGCTTTAATTAGTTTTTAATTACAGAAGTCACACCCAAGGCTGTATATAATCTTTCCCTTAAACAAGTATGGGGTTTAACCAAGACAAGTAGTGATTTTTTGTGTAGTGTAATTGAGAGTGCTTCAGCCTCTGGCAAGTGTTTTGTACTTCTGTCAGAACATGCATCTAAAAACCAAAGAAAGCCAGAAAACCCTTTAATGTGTTGCTGTGCAGACCAAACAGACCCTCCTTTAAATGAAACATGAATTCATTCACATAGGTCTCTTATAAAGTGTCAAATGTGGCTAATAGGACAAAAGTCCATTCTGTGCAAATGTTTATCTTTTTACTACATCTCTATTCTGTTGCCCCATTCTCACGTTGGCCGTTTCTATGCTCTACAGCAGACCAGAGGCATAACCGGACAGTTCTGTACCCTGGGTGGCAACCGTGTGTAGGGCAGCAGCTGCAGCCAGATTGCCTCCCACCTTTAAATCAACACCTGGGGCCTAATACCCCAGTTGCTCCACCTCAGTTATGCTACTGAACCAAACACCAGGTAAAGTATTTATCACAACAGTATATATTTAATTGCTGGTGGTATTGTTCATAAAGTGCAGTCTGGCTTCTTCATGGGAAAACTATTGGTGGAACTCACCCAGAAATCCCACTTTATAGCACAGAGCCCAGTCATTTGGGCTGGCAGGTATTTGCTGCCAAGGGCTAGCTTCATAGCTTCCTCCATTGAAGCGAACCTTAGGGAGCACCTGAGGCCTGTAACTGATTTATGCCACAAAGTCAGCCTGAATTTCTTTCACTAGCAAGAGTAGTTATATTGCAGCCAGGCAGGTATGTGTACTTAATTTTCATGCAAAAATAAAAAAAGGCCACCCCCATTTTCATGAGAGCAACTTTTCTAGTTAGGGACTTTAACCTGAAAAGGGCTGACTTGAGTAACAGGTCCATGTGCTAGTAACAAAAAGGCCAGGTTGACATCCCAGCATAACTAAGAGCATACAAAGTTCTTTCACTGGGTTTGAAGAACTACCACAATTATTAGGCAGTTTGTACTAGAGGTATTGGGGTACAGTAATGAATAGGCTTGTTTCTAAACCACAAAACATTTTTTTAATTCTTCCAACTAAATGGAAAAGAGTTGAAGATGACTACTGAAAATAAGCACCCAAAAAGGGGAAAGAGACATTTTCTTTCTTTCCTAACTTCTTTAGACATTTGAAAACCTGCCAGTGTGCTAGCATGTGACATCCTCCGTGGGCTGCATACTGTGACTAACAGGTACTGCCTTGCTCTAAACTTCTGGAATACTGAGAGGAAAAGTAAGATGCAGCAGTAGAGACTAACTTGGACACTAGAAAGGACCTTGTTTCTGCACCACCCGAGATGGTACAGTTGAAAATGCAAGTGTTTTGGAAACGGAGGTAACTTTGACCTATTCCTTAGGTTTACTACTCCCTTACTTGTTAGGAGAAACTGTTAGCAAGATTAAACAGTGAGTTCTAGTGAGGTATGTGTCCTAGTTGGAAGAAACAAGAACATTCTCATTTGTCCATACTTTGCTGACATAAATCTACACAATGATAGGAGAAAGCTAGCTGGCCTAATATGAGTCACACTTCCACACACCTGAACTTCATCTTTCTACTTTGTGTTTCAGTCACTTTTTCTGTTAATTGATTCTGTATGTATATTACTAATGTGTCCTTTACTGGATTTCTTATTAATGTGAACCTTTTTTATCTAAACACTTTAAAATAATTGTTACCTAGCACTTTTACTTGAAAGTAAACTCATCTTTCTTGAACATTTCTTATAAATTTAACCCTTATCTACGTTGGCTTAAGTTGTTTGCCTGCCATAGCAATCACATCACGTAATACAAGTGTTTAACAATTAGAGCTAGTTCAGTTATAAACAAAAACATTGTTTGAAGTGGTAAAATAGTAATGTAATAGCATTGCACTTGCTATCAGAATAACACACACGAAAGGAAAACCAAACATGTTACTCACATGATTACTCACACACCCCAGGCAGAGGTCTTATCTGAAAGGAGGAGGTTAAAGAAAGGAATTGAAAGAATGCCCCAACAAAGGTGGTTCATGGAGTGAAATATTGTGTATCTTTCAAAAACCCTGTAAGCTAAAACCTTAACTGTAATTAGCATTAGTTATGAGGGAGAAGGATCTTGCTTACTAGATTGGCTACAAAGCATTTTCCTTCATTAAGTGAAATTTATAAAAGCCAGGTAAAGCATTTCTTTCATGAAAAGGAAACAAGAACCATACCTACATGCTGGTCACCTTATGAAAGATTAAAAAAATCAATACAATACAAGATGAAATGATAGTTTGGCACCATTTGAGAAAACAATTATACTCCAGAACTGCCAAGATATCTGGATAAGAACCTCAGTTGGATGTTTTTGATTTTGTAGACCACTCTGCTACTTAGTTAGAATCCATGGGTCCATGGTTCACCAGTTTGAATTGTAAAATAGATTGTGTAATATTGCTGTGTTTTAAAACATCAGAACTTCAGGCTTTGTGAAGCATCTTCTAGAAGTGTGCATTGTGCCATGGATTAAACGGTATGGGTCCATATGGAATGCATGTGAAGTTTCCAAAAAATGCCCTGTCAGACTTCATTCTGCTGGGCAGCTGAAAATGTAAAGGCAGTTCAGAATCATATATATGGTGATATGATTTTGGCAGCTATCAGAAGATGAAAGATGCTAAAAGTTAAGGCCTTTATCTGCAAACAATAGTGTATTAATAAATTCTATATCATATTTACAAATGCTTTCTCTTGTATTAAAACTAATAGTATTCTGTTCACAGTGCCATTGTTTATACAGGTAGCAATCCCATAATACTTCAGTATTTTGGCATGGGAATCAGTAGCGCTTTATATTTACAGAAAATGTACACGTGTGAATATAAACATATAATTGAAACAGAGTCATCAAAAAGGTCTGATTATGTTGCAAAGGTTTAGACTGTACAACACCTTCCCTTTGACTTGCTAGGGAATGCTGTTCCTTGCAGGGAGAAGATGTCACTCTACCTAAAGTGGCATAAAAATGACTTAAAAAATGAATCATCATGCTTGAGTTTTGTGTACATAGAGCACCCTCAGTCCAAAGGTTTTGGATTTGTTGTCTGGTGCACAGAATACAAAAGTTAAAAAGGTTTTTTTTTGAATTATTAAAATAACAAGATTTCTCTCTCCTGTGTGCGCTCATACTCGACCGATGTTCTCAGAGTTCTGAAGATGCTGGTGGTTTAATGTGCAGCCCAGCTGCCAGACTGGAAACTGTATGGTGCTCCAGGCCTACATACAGGTATGTGTCACGCTATGACCCATGGTGAATGAAATACGGCCAAGAGCGCTTCTTTTCTCTCTCATGTTTTCTCTGTAATCCTCCCGTGTTACTTGGTAGCCATTTACTGGCTCAGCTTCTCATTCAAGCAGTTAATGATCAGAAGTGATGAATGGCTTCAGAAATATGTAGAAAGAGAAGGAGGAGGGTGGGGAAGTCAAAGGAGCTCAAAAACCAAACCCAGCATTCAAGTGGGTTTATTTACGAGGACCCTTCCAGCTTCTGCTTCCCCTGTCGTTCCCATTCCATGCTGTTGTTGATGGCCTCATGGTCTTTGGGGTTTTGTTCACTGTTGTGACCAGCGAGGAAGAGACAGCAGTACTATAAGGAAGAGTGCAAAGCTGGCACTATGGGGTGTCCCCTTCATTTAAAGTCTGGTCCTCATTTTCAGTCACTTGACCTGAGTGGTCATTACTCCTGCTACTGCTGTGTTGCTTGTGGAGCAAACTCCTCCAATTGGCCTTGTTCCTCCTGAGATGGCTTAGCATGTTTTCAGAGAGGGGAGTGTCTCCAGTAAACTGGGCCCATTTTTCAAAGAGTGGCTCTACGATGTAGGACATGAAGCCTGGGAAAACATGAAGCAAAGCATGTCAGGAGCTAAATCATTAACCAAATCAATGTCCAGCAGCACAGGTCAGGAGACTGGAAGTGACTAAGGTCTCAAAACCCCAAAGAGAAATAACAGTAAACCCATTTCCCCTAACCGGTGGACTGTGTAATATGCACCCACTTGAACCACTGCTTATGTTAAAAGGTAACCAGCTTTTGCCATGTATAATATAGTGAAATCTAAAACACAAGCTCACCCCTTAGGCAACCTCCTGTCCTGTAATATCCCTGAATAATCCTGGTTCTTTGGATGAATCTAATATCTTTTATTAGACCAACTTAAATAGTTGGGGGAAAAAAATTAAGCAAGCTTTCAGATTCTTTTGGGTTTTGAACCCAAAAGCTTGCTTAACATTTTTTTTCCAACTATTTAAGTTGGTCTAATAAAAGATATCAGATTCACCCAAAGAACCTTGTCTGTCTATGTCCTTAGACCAACACGGCTACAACCTACACCCCTGAATAATCCTAGCACTTCCTCTGTACCATTTTTCTTTAGCTAGTGTTAGAAGGCATCTTTCTTAAGCAAGTTTTAATGTTTAATCAGACCTCAATACAACACTGCTATTCAATCCTGGCTGAGAATTATGGCACAGCAAACAGACTGTGTGAATTAATGCTGATTAACAAGGTTGTGTCTTATTTTAAATAAACATATGAATACACATTTAATATATATGCATTTTCATAGAGGATGTTATATTTCTTAAGCAGCTGACTTTTGTCTTTCCCTTGAATAGTTGTGTTAGACAGGCTTCTCTTTCAGCATTTGTTTTGTATGTCATGATTCTTGGTTCTGAGCTGCATGTTAGAAAATCTCTGACCCAGAAACAAAACCTGTTGGAGTCCCAGTGACCAGGGTGCTTCAAGTGCCAGGAGGCCTGGGCTTTGAAGCAGAGGAAGCACCCTGACTCCCAAAAGTCCCAACCTAGACAGCAGCAGTGCCCTTGAAAAAGCAGGGCCACAGCTGCAGTGCCCCTGTGGTACACCCTGGTTCCAACTGGGAGGAATAAGGGGCTGTGCATGTGTCCTGGAGCTGAAGTGCTATGTTTTTTAGCACAAAATATTTCAAATGGTCCATCTGTTTCCACGCTGAATGCCCTTTGTGTATGGGAGCACAGAGACTAGGATAGCGGTCTAAAGCTGTATGGTGGCTTTTCATTCCACACAGGGAAAATGATCAAGTGCTTCTAAATATTGGGAGGGTATTGTTCTGCTGGCCTGTGAGCAGGGAGAAAGGAGTTTGCAAAGCACACATGGATAGTGAATATTTGACTACATCTGTAACTGAGGAAGGTTTGATATAATCTTAGATGATCGAAAATCATTTTAATGGAAGCAAAAATTGAGACAGTGATTCAAGGCTGTGATTTAATTTGATCCTAAAAGCGGGCAGCAGAAACAATGCCTTTTAGTTCTGCTTTTGGATCTTCCTGAAACAAGCTACTGCACTCATTTCTAAATAATGCAGTAGAGCAAATGCTCACAGATATGCACTGCTGGCTGGAAAACCTGCTGCAGATGAAAAAAATCTCACAAATAAGTGAACCAAAGCAATGGCAGGATAAGCATGGTCTGTTCATCAGACAAGTGTTTTACAAAGCATAACAGAACACTGACTGCTAGACAAAGAAGTATTACACACAACTAAGCAAGTTTTAATGTTTAATCAGACCTCAATACAACACTGCTATTCAATCCTGGCTGAGAATAATGGCACAGCAAACAGACTGTGTGAATTAATGCTGATTAACAAGGTTGTGTCTTATTTTAAATAAACATATGAATACACATTTAATATATATGCATTTTCATAGAGGATGTTATATTTTGGAAAAATTATATCTAATTCAATAAACAACATATATGTATTTGTGTATGTAAATATACTTTTAAAGTCCATGTCTTCTTTATAAATTTCTGTCTATACCAGATGGATATTTATTTGTTAGTGAACTAAGACAAACCAGGATAGCTAGCATCCAATAACCTGAAAGAGCTTCTGAACCTAGTTATTCATCACAAAATACCTGTGAAGGATTATGCTAATTCCTGCTTTCCAGATAAAGAAATTGAGGCTATCCGAGGTCAGAGATGGAACGTCAAAGCCAGAATTAGATTTTAAGGCAGCTTGATACCCCCTGTCTGCTCTTACTGTCTGCTGGTGGTGCTGATGAGTACTGCCTCTCAGACATGCCACGGTACAACTACCCTAAACAACAGATGCAGTGAAGCAATCTTTTGGATGAACAAATCTAGATGCCTGAGTGTACTCCCTCTTGCACAATCCTAACCTTACTAGGGATCTGGACGTATACCATTTACCTTGGTAAAACAAAGTTTGGACACACACTGCATGAATTTATACTAGTTTACCAGAATTCAGTGAAGAGATCTGGAAAAATCAGAAGTAAAACTACATCACTGTGTGTTTCACTGATACAGGTGTCAGGTAGCTGCTTCTCACCCAGGACAGGCTAAATATAAACAGGCTATTACAGGTCCCTCTGCCACCTAGTGGCAAGGTATGGTAATGGTGCCTATTTCAGCGGCTATCCTGAGAGCTGACTCTCTGTCCACTCCAAACACTGGTATAACACATATTGGTTTCTCTACACTGATATAAATTATGAGTCTGGTAAGTATCACATATCTAGACCATAAGGAAATGACTTCTGATATGTAAATTGGGAAAGGTCTGGCATTTACATCACTGTCACATGGCAAGACTTGCTAGGAATGGTGATGCTATATGGTCTGAACAGTCTTCTGGCCGTGTGAAGAGATGAAGGTCCCATGATTTGCTAGTTTTACCTTCCTTACGGTATGTCTACATAGCAACCTCAGGCACATGGAGATAAATCAGAGCTAGCTAGCTAGCTGACTCTGTAGCTTCAGTGGCTGGGAGCTCAGGGTGGGCTGAAGACTTGTGTGGTTAGGTTAAACAGAGCTCCATGTTGCCATGGCTGCACTGCTGTCAGTACCTGAGCTAAGTAATATAAAACTGTCACACATATGTCTATGTGAACTGCAGTCATTGCAGTGCAGGCATACCTTAAATGACTTAATATATTTTTGTCCTGAAGTTGTTTTGGGACCTTACCCTTAGTGAACCTGCTAGAACATCTGCTCTGGGAGAAAAGATCTGAGAGATAAGTCTTGTATTCATTAAGATGAACCTGACCTCAGTGCATCGAAATAAATTGTCCAACTCTAAGCAACTGTGTGTGGGGGGGGAGGAGAAGTACAAACCAGTTATTGAATATCAGATACTTTAGATCTGAAGTTATTCCTGCCTCATGATTTCCCTGAGTGGGAGAAGGAAAAAGGAGGAAACATTAGTAACATATGGGCCCATCTATGTGTACAGGCAAAGGTACAATAGCATCTAATGCACTATTCACATAATGGCAGGAGGTGTGATTATGGGATTATGCAATGAGATCCCATTGTGCCTTGCTGCCAGTGCAGGGGGAGCCCAATGAACCCCCATGGCTGGGAGATGCAGCAGCTGCAATCTCCCAGGTCCATGGGGTGCATGAAGCTCCCACGACCTAGGTATGCGTGAAATCTCTGAGGCTGGGAGATTGCAGCTGTGCCCTGTGGCTGCCAGGACCCAGCTGGGTCTCAGCATCATGAGGCACACTGTGCCTACAGCTGTAGGACTCTGGATCCTGGCAGCTGCGGGGTGCTGAGAGTCCCCTCAGTTACAGGACTCCCAGCGCCAACTGGCCATAGTGCACCCCTGTGGCCACAGGGGAGACCCTGCTACATATGCAAATTAAAACTCAATAGCAACCAGCTAAAAAGTTAATACAAATTTTTGACGTCTAACTTTATAGCTGGTTGGAGCTTTTTATAGCCTGATAGTTACTTTGCAGGTGTAGCTGGTCTCAAGGTAATTGTGCAATTAACCAGTTAATTGTGCGATACCTAAAACTGTTGAGGGGGCCTAAGTGCTCAGTTGTGATCATTTATCAGAGCATCTAAGAGGCTACATAGCTGCCCCCACAATTTACCATGCACATGGTATGGAACTATAGAAGCTTATATGTAAACACTGAAGAAAAGTAACTTTTAGGCTTCTGGGGCTGGCCGCACACAGTGCACTGGAGTCACTGCTCTTAACTCAAGCTTTCTCCCACTCCTCAGCTTGGGGCAGCTGTAGAGGATGTGCAGCCAGCTCCCATGAGGAGGGAAGCCTCTCCTCTCTCTTCTGCTCAAATGCAGTTTTGTTTTGGAGGCAGCTCACCAGACTGTGGGATGGCTACATGTGAAAACTCGGAGGAAGGAGGAGAGAGGGAAAACAAAGGGGATGCTAGAGAACTAGAAACACTCTGTGGATTACTAAAATAGTCCTGCTGCTACTGCCTCAGCTAGCTAATGTGACCCACTGCACAGCCTGAGCATTGGAACTGGGCCTGTTTGGGGGTATTGTTGCAGGAAGTTAGAACAGAAAGCAAAGACTGTGCTACCCTAAGGTGGCAGGTGCTAAGCATGTTAGAGGTTTCATGATGCCTCTTGGTATCATGAAGCATCATGCTTACACAACTCTGGGACCACTTGTCCTAATTCTCTCAAACAGCTGAAGTATTTCAGTATGTGGGATCAGGCTGCAAGTATCTGACTTTTTCTGTGAGGTTCATTCCCTTGTGAGCTATTGTTGTGTCAGGCCTTAGCTCAGGGAGTGAGTGGCAGTAAGGCTAAACCAGGCCCAGTGCCTAGGAGCAATGCACTCAGCTTTTCTATAGAGTCCTGTGATCTGCTTGGTAGGTAAATTCTGCTGCATCCTATATTATGGTCCAGGTTTTACTTGATCATGGGTTGTACTAGGATGGAGTTTGGAGGTAGGAGAAGACAAAAGAATGAAAGTAAAGCTCACCAATTTGTATGCTAGGTATCGTGTCCTTCTGCTGATTACAAAGAGGGCTTATTTCCAGTTCAAATTTTTGTTCCAGGTCACCTATCAAAAACAAGAGAAAATCATTTTTGCCACTTCCTGATTTAGGATGTGACTTTAATTTCTTGGTTAAAAAAACTTACCTGAGCAGACTTGAATGCTGATGCCCTGAGGAGCAGAAAACTTGCAGTGCTGACACTTCATAGCCAGGGGGCCCCTGTACACACATTTTAGTGTACTCTGCAGACTCCCTCAGTCTGCCTGGAGACAGACAGCAGCAGTGTACAGGACAGACCTGATTGGCTGACCCAGAATGTTTAGGGTCAGCCTGTGTCTCCCTGCAGCACAATGTGGGAATTGTGAAGCAGGTATGCTTTGCTCCCTGTTTGGCTGGAGCAGTAAACTTCAGCCCAAACGAAGCACTGTCTCCTGGGGGGGAAGTGGGGAGCAAAGTACCCCTGGGAAACTGGAGGACTGTGTTGTGCTTCTTTAAGAAGGGAACATGTACAGACATTTGCTCTCCCAGGAAAAACTCTCCTGGGAATGATTTAGCCTGGGTTGTTTATGGGTTATTTTTCTCCTGGAGTGGCCACCTTTGGTCTAGGGGAAATATCCTGAACATCTATACATTCATACTTTCTCCTCGGGGAGCAGTGACTGTCCCAGAAGAAACTGAATGCCTGTACATGGCCATAGATTGCTCTCAGCTTTCGAATGAGTGAATACGGGCACTGGCAGAAGTGATGTTTTGTCACGCAATCAGCATCTGAAGCACTATACTGCCATGCCCTGACAGAAGAATGCGACTGCAGAGCATTTTAAAAGTGCCCAGTTACACGACAATCTGAACCCTCGTTATATGAGGATTCAGATGAAGGCGCTCCCAAGTGGAGTACCTTCATTAATGTCTGTCAGCACAGGCTGGGAGTAAGGCTGGGCTGATGTAGCACAGCCTGGATCCTGGTGCTGTCTTCAGAATGGGAGGGGGCGAAGAGTGGGTAGGGAATTCCACCTGGGGTTTGCCCAGCCTGTGCTAGAGGGTGGGGTGGGTGAGCTGGGTAAACTCCAGACTGAGCTTCCTCCCTTCCCGTCCCCCCCCTCCCATTTTGAAGGTAGCACCGGAGCTGGGCTAGGGGAAAGTAGCTGTGGATATGCTGCTGCTTGAAACTGGAGCTCAACCCCCTAACCCCCCAGACCCAACAACGAATGTCCGTTGGATCTGTGGGAACGTTGTAATCCATGGTGCTTCCTGGGAAGCGCCATGAGTTACAGCGGGGAGCTGCACGCTTGTCAATGCCCAAGGGTCATTAGTTGGACCTACAATCTGCCCTTTTAGAATATACTACAAGGCCCTCCTTTTGTTATTCTTATACACATGAGAAAGCTTAAAGATTTGTTCCTGTTTTACCCCTGTTTTGGATGCTCTATGATTCAAAATTATACTTGTTTTGTAGGGGTGGATTACCTGCATCAGTATTAGCAGTAGTCCAAGCACTAATGTAGATGAAGTTCAGCTGTGTTAATCACCAGGTGACTGCTCTGTCATAAAATTACCTTTAGAGGCCAGCAGCTAATACTTAGTGTTTCTAACATGGAACTAAATGTGAAGAGCTTGTATGAAACCCAGATTAAAGTCCTTGATGTAAGTACTAAGAGGAATTTTGGAAAAATATTCAGGTACTGTCTTTGGGATAATAAAACCAACATAAGGAATTGATTTTTGAATTTGCTTGGGGTTTATGATTTTTAGGGTTTGTTTTTTTAAATCTGTTTTTAATGAAAAGTGCTGACTGGCAAAGGAACATGTATGTGTACATGTAAAACATTTCCTTGACTGTTTTCCCAGTACCAATATATAGGCATAAAGATGTATTTTGTTTTCAAAATTAAACATGAAGGAGATTTCGTCACTGAAAAGTTCTTCCCAGATCTAGTTATTACACCAGTACAAATATTCAGCCTTGCCTCATTTACCAAATATTCAGTTAATCTATAACTGATGTCCTGGAATATACTACCTGCTTCTATGGCTTTGACAACTCATTTAATCAAAAAGCTGAAATTCTGCTTTGTATAGTAAGAATTACTGCTCACTTCTATGAAAGACACAGACTATGATTAACTACTTGGAGACCCAACTGCATGAATCAGTCACACAGGATATATCTGCACCGAGAAAATTTGCAATCAATTTAAACTGTTTTTTTAAAGCTGTTTAGGAACAGTTCAAGGAGGCTGAAAAGTATTTTTTGGAACAGGATTCAACACTACCTCAATTCCATAAAAAAAGATTAAACTTCATTAAATATACACTATCTTTCGACTGATTTTAAAGTGTTTGTCTAGCTGAACAGGTATTAAGACCAATTATAACATTTCCACACGACACCAGACCCTGGTTAAAGCAGTGACATTATATGGCATTACAAGTATTTCCCCAAGACACATTTTAAAGACTTTAGCCTTTTCCACTCATGTCAGTTGCTATGGGACTAACAGTTGGTCCCTGATAAATTCAATGTTGTGATCATCATCAAGCACTCATGTCCCATCTACAGTAAGGGCAGGGAGAGACAGACATATACCTCTGATAACTTATATCAGTTTTGTAAGCTGATGTACATTACCTTGGGATCAGGAATGGATGTGTGCACCAATCCCAAGATCAAGGCATGACAGCTAACCCTGTGACTTGCCCCTAGTTGATAGGAGAACAGGTGAGACCTGGTTAGCTGTTAGCAAACAGCTAACCTCAAATGGATGCAGACAAATCAAATGTGAACCAGTGTTAGTTGCACCTGTAGAGTTTTATCCCTGATTCTTACAGGAGTAATTCTTCAGCAGTGGTGAAGTTTCCTTGGTTTAGGAGTTTGGATTGGTCATCTGCTACTTTTTTTACACTGGTGCAGTGCTGATTATACTGATGTAAGCATTTCATCTGACAAAACCTTCTGTTACAGAGCAGAGATATCAGTAACCAATTAGACAAACTGGTACTGAACACAGTCAGGGCGCAAGTATGGACAAAGACAATTTGCATCCAGTGCTGTGGGGCTGAGCTGGGTCTGAACAGACTACAAGGGGCTTCATCCATACTTGCTGTGTACTAACTATGCCAGGTAAGAGTTCAGCTACCTGACAATGCTGGCCATCATGGTCAGATCTGATTTAATTCTGTAGTGTAATTGACAAGTTTAAATAAATTCAGTATATTGGACCAGTGGGTCTAATGTACCGTTTTGGCAGGTGTGCCACAAATTAAGCCCTGCACCCTCACCGACTACCACTCTGATTCCCTTATCCTGATTGATCTGCTGCTCTGCTATCTGCTCCCTGAACTGCCACTGTGCTGCCTACTCCTCCCTAATCTGCCTCATGCTACATACAGAGGCTGCCCATGGTATTTGTAATGCAGGTTAGCCACACCTATATTAACCCACTGTGCTTGCTTATTTAGCATTCCTACCCATTTCATCAGGCTGTGGAGAAGCTACTAAGAAAGATTTAACAGTGATTAAACACCATGTTGTCTTCTCTCCTATAGAACAGCCTAGTTTTATGGGGGAGTGAAATGGTGTAATCAGCTCTCACCGAACACCATCCATAGCTGAGTTCTTTGGAGGGGTTAGAACATATTTGCAATAGATTCTAGCAGAGGTTTGGGGCTTCAATTCAGTTAGGGGTTTGAGAAGTGCATTAGGACTGCACCTTACTTGCAACTGTAAAAAGAAGTCGGTCGCATTTTGGAAATGGCAAATGTAAGATAAGTTTGCAACTATTAAGTAAAACCAAGTATGATAGATGTACATTGCATGTGCAGCCCACATCCACCTGGGTTTTGGTTCAGTGATGATTGCTAGAGGACATCTGAAGAAGATTCAGACTCTGTGCTGCTAGTGAAAACTAAGGTCTGAGCCACAGCAAACCCCCACTCACTGGGCATGTCTACACAAGACATTTACGGCACAGTTGACTAGTTAGTTCCATAGTAAATGTTTCAGCATTTACAAGTTAAGGGTGATTAAACTGGAGTAAGCTAATTAACTCCACAGCAGGATAGTACTTGTACTTGAGTTTTTTACTGCACAGCAGCACACATGTAGATCCTGGCTAGGGAAGGAGAGTGCTTCAGTGCAGGGGCTGCATGCCAGGTAGCCCCACATTGGAGCATCCTTATGCCCCAGCCAGCCTCTCTGCAGCATGTTGAGCTGAGGGGTGGAGGGGCAGCTCCTGGCTGGCTGACCTCTGGGGCCTTCTGCTAGTTGGGCCTGATTTGACCTGGCTCAGTGTGCTGTGGTCCCAGGCGCACGTTCAAACAGCACACCTGGGAGCAATAAACTCTGGAGTTATTGATTGCTTGTGTAGATGCACCCACTGACACCACCTTATAGGAGCAGTCAGATCAATGAAATATATGCGGCTCTTCTCTTCTGTTTCTTCACCTCCACCTTCATTAGCAACCACTTGCAAAATAAGGCCACAAATCTGCTGTCTAGCATATCTCTGTGGCAGATTTCAAGGGGGAATCAGGTAGGCAGAGCTGACTACAGAGCGAGTGCCACTTCAGATAAGCCAATTTCTCTTTCTTCATATTATTGCCTGAAAGTGAAAGGGGAACCTGTCTGGTACATCAGAGGACTGACCTTGCCGATAGAATTCCTCACAGACCCTTTCACTCCACTGCTTGCTCGTCTCCCAAAGCCGACAGGGATTACAAATGTCAGCACACTTGAGTGCAATCTGCAAGCAAAAAGGGAGGGAGAAAAATGATTAGCTAGCAGTCACTCAGCAGCAAATCTGCACTCCAAGGGGCTGTGAAACCGCTTAGTGGCATACTCATTGTCAAGTGGGATTAAGAATACATTTGAGAAACTGAGCCCCACCCCAACATGCCTCTTTAGGAAATGACACTTACTTAAATGTGTAACAAAATCAGCATTCAGAGCCCCGCTTTTATAGTAGTGAGAATGAGAGAAGCACAAAATTCCAAGACTGCAGAACTTCTTGGACATGACTCATGGTGGGCAAGCCAACAAAAGCTTCAGGCTGGCTCCCGCTGACTGCTTGGCTCAGCATCTGCCATTGAGGATGAGGAATGGAAGAGCCAAGCCAGTGTGAGAATGTTTGGGCAGCACTTCCTTGTGGTCTTGGTGAGTGACCTTTCATATCACTTACATTAGGGATAATTTTGATATGTGGATACAGTCCACTTGGATAGGTCAGCTGTGTTGCTGTGTACATAGCTAAGTACAGGACCCTCTGGTTTGCCTCTGGCTCTGTTTCCCTTTGCTAGGAGTTTAAAGTTCTTTGCTGAGGTAGACCTGGCGTAGGGCTGGAATGGAATCAAGCAGCTGCTGCTTCTTAGGAAGAGTATGATACACCGTCATCTGCCTGCCTTATCTCCTCAAAACCAAATGTCTTCTGCCTGACTTCCTCATGGACAATGCCCAGTTGGTTAATGGGCTTGCAGTTGTGCTTCTTAATGGGTTAGGCAAGATGTATTTGTGCAAAGACATGCTAGGGCCTAGTGAAGAAAGCATGAAAAGCTTTCCTGTGTAAATTTATACTTGCAGAATGGGGGAGGATGTTCTCGTTTCCCTCAGTCAATTGGATAAAACTGGCTGTGATATTGCTTTGTGCCCACAGAGCACTGTACTAGCAGTCTTTAGTAGTTCACTCTTCTCCTTCTTTTACAGATGGGGAAAAAAGGTTCAGAGAACTGCGGTGATTTTCTGATGGCTGGATAGCCAGGAAGTGACCTACCAGTGATCAATTCATTCATAAGAATGAATGTCTCTTGATTTCTACTCTCAAGTCTAATCTACCTTTTCTGTGCCTCAGTTTCTTTTTCTAGAAGGGAGGTGACTTTTACCCTAGGTAGAATTTGTGATTCCTCCTTACTTACAAGCATCCTGCTTGATCTGTTAAGAAGTATGAACCCAACAACTTCATGTTGTTCAGGCAGTAAGAAAACATTTTGTTTTCAGGACGCAAGACAAGCAGATTACCACACATCCTAGTCTTCTGAAATGGCAGCAGCTTCTCAACTAGTTATTATTCCTTCCCTTACCAGGCTCATGTTGGCTTGAAATCAGCAAAGCACAGGTATGGTCTAGGCTCCAGGGTTCAGCTGGCAGAGCTATAAGTGTGTCTATACCTGTTTTGAGGCAGCAGGAGCCTCTTTCTGCAGCACAGTAGCGTTACCTCTGTGAGGGAATTAAGGCAGCTGGCATTAGATGAGTGTGTTCCTTCTTGCTGCCCTCCCAGGGTTTGCTTTGTACCCAAGTGGCATAACTGCTGAACAAAACTGCACAGCCATGTAGCTGCCATCTGTGGCCGTGTGTAGATGAAACGAGAGGTGTATTTGGACAACACTTTAAAGAGTGCTAAGTGCTTTTGCACTGCTTTAATGGTGTCAGTGTTTGCGTGCCTCGACAGTGTATTGCGCATTAATTCCGGCCACTGTAGGAAATTTGGTGGTGAAATGAACCTTAAATGACTTGGGGTGCAGCAAACTAAAATTTCTTTGAGGAGTTTAAGTTTGCTGCCCCTACAGCCGTGGAGTGAAGCACTGGGCTCCATGCAGCTCCATGGCTCTTCAGGAAGCCTGTGCAGGCAGCCTGGCAGCAGCCCAGGAAAGCAGCTCTGCCCAAGAAAAGTGGTGAGCGTGACCTTTTTTTTTTCTCCTCCCTCCCTGGAGCCTGCCTGAGCTGCGTAGGGGCCCAGTGCTTCCCTTCATGGCTGTGGTGCCGCCCAGGACTGCCTGAGCCGGGTGCCTGCAGGCAGGTGCCGCCTGGAGGGGGCTGCAGCTGCTGCAGAGAGAAGCACCAGTGCCCCCCTGCAGCCCAGGGGCCGCTCTACCTGCTGGCAGCTCGCCCTCCCCTCCCCACCAGAGAAGCAGGTAAGTTAGCAGGGTGTGTGCATGACACAGGGGGTTTAATCAGCCCTAAACTGAAGCGGTATTTTTAAAAACCCACTGCTTCAATTTAGGGCCCCCATTTTATCTATATACACCCTGTTAGAACAACTGCAGGGAAGGCCTTGAGCTGGTAGTTTTACCCAGTGGTTATTTCTTGAGGTGCTTTGTTTGGTTGGAGCTTTGTTCTGAATGTCCTACTAACAACTTTGGTAGGGCTGAGAGAATCACTTAGGTTTGGTTTCCTCATTTGCTGGGAAAGAGGAATCACCAACCACTGCTAGTGCCATGATAGTGATTGCTCTTTGTGCAGATAGAGGCTGGAAGCCTTAACCAAATGGCCATTACTTAAGTCCCTGCCACCAGTGCCACTGTAAAATAGGACAGTGAGGCTGCAGTAAGAGGCTAAAACTCTTGCCTGTTGTGAGAAAGAGACAAGGTAGCGTGAGAATAAAGAAATGAATAATAGCTGATGTGAGCTACTCAGTCACTGATCCCTTTCTGAATTCATTGTATGTAGATTGTGCAAGGGAACAAGATTAGGGGTATGTTTTGTTTGCAAGGCAAGTCAGATAGCAGCAGATAGTGGGTGCCAGGATCTGAGGTAGAGGCATAGGTAACGTGCATGAAAGTTGTGATACACTGACAAGGATTCAGAAAGGTACCTGGAGCATGAAATGTCTGTCGTGTGCATCCTCCAGTCTCAAATCCTGATTGTCGAGGTGAGCTTTCAAACGGATCAAGAACTCATTTTGCCTATTGATGTCTGTTGCCAAGATCAGGGAGCCCAGCTGCTGCTCAATATCCTGTCTGCAGTCAAGAAAAATGTGCCCTTTTGAACAGGGGATTGTTGAACGTTAATAGTTTAAATCCACTTAACCTCCCATCTCCCTCTGCAGATTACATGATGACATGAGTGGGCAGAGAGATTCTCGCGCTGTGGACTCAGCCTTATCCCCTTCCTTATCCTTTATAGAAACAACTTGTAGGATACAAGCATTTTAGCTGCCTAAGGGGAGTCATGTGGAAGACGCAAGGAAGCAGAATAATGGTGTTGGCATAGACAGCCCAGGGAGCTTCCAAAACGTAGTGTGAAGACTGAAAACTACACAGCATGATATATTACTGGGAGGACACAGAAAGCATGCAGGAGAATGAATAGCCACATCGAGTTCCAGTTTGGCAGCCATACGCAGAACAGGGAACTGAACTTCATTGCTCTAAAGAACAACTAAGAAGACAGACTGGATGCTTTAGGAGATTACCGGTGGGAGATGGACTTAATTTGCATTCTTGCCCAAGTCACCAGTGACTAAAACTTAGATGTGGCAAGCTGCTGGGTGACTTGAATCCAAAGGATTTGTCTCCAGCTCCTGTAGCACTGTGCACGCATGCACACAAACAGCTGCAGCAGAAAAAGCAGCACATCAGTATTAGCCCAGATTACATCCAGTCTTTGGCTTTTCTGCCCAGGCTGTCATTGCTCCCACAAGGCAACAGTAAAGTTAAATACTATCCTGGTTGCGTGGATGACGTCTAGGCCATGTCTATGCTAGGGAGACCTTCTCTAAGAGCTAAATCCTATTTCATCTTCACGCACCTAAGTGGCAGTTACATAGCTGCATAATGGCAATTTTGGCACTTATGTGAGGTTTGGAGTCCATATAGATATTTGTGCCCTGTGTTTCTGTGTTGAGTATATTCAGTAGCCTGAACTCTGGCTGCATAGATGTGCAAGGGAATATCATCACCTGAGTGTTTGCATCATACCATGCACATCCTAAAATTTTATTTTTAGCAAAACCACAATTGGCGCTGGGGGGAAGGTGAAGAAGCCGAGTGGTTAGGGATCTGCCCAGGGAATAGGAGACCCAGTTTCATCCAGAGAGTGTTTGAACCTCTCTCTCCTACTTTCCAGCAAAATGTTCTAAATACCAGGTTACAGGCTGCATGTCAGCCAGAACAATCCTCCACCGGCAGCTAAGTGGGGTCAGGAGGAGGGAGAGAAACCAGAGGGAGCGGGGCTCAGGAAGTTGGCTGCTGCCCTACAAGGGAATGGGTTGTACCCAGAGTTCTTGCCCTCAGTGGGGCTGAAACTACTGCAGTGCTATTTATCCACTTTATGCAATAAATAATAAGTGCAAAGTGTGATGAATCAACTTCAAGAGGAAGGATGGAGAGAGATGTGGCTAATAACTCCTGTTACCTAGTGGTTAGAGCACTGAGCTAGGTAGCAGGAGATGCAAATTCAAGCCACCTCTGGGCAAGGGGGTACACCTAGAATCTTTTTCTCCTTGTCCCAGGGCAAATATGCTAGCCACTGGGAATTTGGGCTAACAGCTAGGAGGGCTCCTTCTCCAGATTGTACCCCCAGCAACTTCAAGTAGAATCTAAGCCATGCTTACATGTCAGTATTGCTGCTGGTAGCTACATAAGCATCACTTAGGCTCAGGATGTAACAATATGTACTGATCTCAGAGGCAAAACCAGCAGCAGCAGAAAGGAGGAGTCTGAAGGAGGAACAAGGAGTGAGGGGGAGGAGACAGGAAGTGGAGGAGAGTTAGAGAGGCTGGGGGAGAACAGCAGGCCCTGTAACAGCTCTGTAAGAAATGCTATAATAAAGACACTGTTTATATGAAGTAGGAAGCTGTTCCTTGATTACCCAGACAGGGGCACCTGAAACACAGGAAAGTGCATCTGGATTTAGCTCAAAATTTTCCATAATTTTTTACGTCAGTTCTGAACAGGTTTAATTGATCTAGTGTAAAAAACCCAGTGGGGACCTTCAGAGCTTTGCTACACTGGGACTCCCCCCATTGCTAGAGAACTACTCAATTTGCAGTTTTGCAGTTTTTGCAGAAACCACAAAATCCAGGCTTGTCCACAAAATCAACAGCAACAACAACAACAAAATACTAAAAATAAAATGCTGGGAGAGGAAGCTGCTGGCTGCTGGGTTGGCAAGATGGCAGCTGCCCTGTCGTCCCTCCTCCCCACCCAGGGCCTCTCTGTCAATCAGTACTGAGGGGTGGGGCCACCGTGAACTGACCGTGGAGTTAGAACTTTAAGTACTGATCAATCCACAATAATTTGCAAGTCCCCCTATGATTTAGGTAGACCCTCTCCCTTTGCTAATACTGGTGAAGTCATACCAGCAGTGGTAACAGGGGCACATGTCTAGAAAATGTCCCTATGGTAGAACTAGAGCAGATGTCTCTCTCACTAATTGGCTGCTCTGCTTTGCTCCGTCCTAACTTGCTTGGAGTCCCTTGGTCTCTGCTTTTGTTGTTAGATCAAGCAGTCAAATAAGCCAGTGACTGGTTTTCTGTGGAATTCATCAGCATGTTTCTCATGAGGTGCACTTACATCATTTCCTTTGGCAGATGGGCAAGGAGCCCTGATTCTCGAAGCATGCCTATTGTGGATCGCCAGTGATGATTTTCTAAAACTGAGACGTTCTGGGGAGAGAAGAGGTAAATAAGTACAAGCATACCATAAATAAGCATCTCGTACTTAGCACAGAAATTCTGTATTTACCAAATCAAATAATAGATCAAAATATAATTGAGAATTTTCTAGCAAAACAAGCTTAATTGTAAAAAATACTTGTTTCTTAAGCCCAATATGTTTTGCTGAACTTTCACTAAATTGAAGGCAGGATGCCAGGGTCCTGATTTCTGGCTGGCTAGCCCAGGGTTGGGGCAGCTGCACTGCTAGTGACCAGGGCCTTGAATTAGCCCCAAAGCCCTGTCACTAAGTGACAAAACCCAAGCTTTGATTTGTATTGATTCCTGTTAGCAGTGAAGAATTTATGTGTCCATTTAAGAGCAAGCTGGATTACATTCTGGCATGCGCACTGACTGCAGCGTGATTTATAAGTCCTGAATGATTGAAGAATCTTTACTGTGGGATGAAACATGAGCCAGAAAGAATCCAGCTTGCTATCCAGCTTTCACACTCTGGTTGTAGGGCTGGCAGCGAGATAAGAAAAATTCCATGCGGTGGGTTTGCCCAGCAGCCAGGAAAGCTGGGAGCCACCGCTTGGTAGAACTGTCATTTTTGTTAATTTCATGCCTGCTGCCAACACTGAAACAAGAATGTCAATTTCACTGGGCAGCTACAAGGGCCAAGAAGCTTCCAATTCATAGGAAAATTTTAAAAGATTTTGCTTCATTCTAATTCAAAGTTAAACCATTCTTTTTTTTATTTCTTTACAGGGAAATTTTCTATAAACCGGAGTCTATTTTTGGGCCAGTTCTATAACTAGTCTAGCTAATAAACATAACCTGCCTTTGCTAGCGGGCAACACCTGATGCTGTAGCCACACACCCAAAATCTCATTCAATGTCTGGTTAACCCTTAAATGCTACAAATGATAACCCAAAGATAACTGGCTTATTGTAGGGGGTCAGAGTCCTCTCCCCTGCTGAGTATCTTGATACACAGTGTCAATTTTGAGATCTACAATACTTTGCCTCACCTAACATTCACAGAAAGCATTTATTAAATGCACTGCACAGAAAAAAAAAACCTGTAGAATTGATCCCCTCAGTAAACACAATTACTTTTCACATTAATATTACAAGTGCTGCATCTATCTTTTCTTTTTTCCTGACTTCCCCCTGCTCTCTCTCAGGTTTTGCTATCATATCGTCCTCCTACCACCTTTTTCATTCCTTGGCTGCCTCATCTCTGAATTCCTTACTTCTTTTCTATCCTTTGCTCTAAATCTCCCATCTTGCTACTCCATGCCTACTATCCTGTTTTGCTCAGATACTTTCCTCATCTTTTCTGTCCCTTGATAGGCAATGCAGCAGGAAGGGGGGGAAAATCAATATTAGATGTAATTTTTATACAACACACAATTTGTCTGAGGAACTTATTTTTGCAAAATTTATTTAGGCCAAGTGCTGACCAGGTTAAAAGAAAAGAAAAAGAAATGCAAGACAATAAAAATATCCAGAGTTGGCAAAGAAAGGATTAAAGTTAACTCAAGAGCTGCCTCAAACAATGGAAGATTTTGTTGATCAAGTTATTCCAGAAGTGCCTACAACATTTACTGCCCCATCTTTTAAGATATTTAGTATTGTCCACAATTGTAAATATGACAGTAGTTTTTGCCATCTGTAAAATGGAAACAATAATACTGGCTTCCTCTGTAAAATGCTTTGAAATCTCCTCATGGAAAGCATTGAGTAAGAGCTGGACATTATTTATTTATCACAGAAGGGGGAGCAATGGGAAGATCCAGCATAGCAAATCTTATCTAAGCTGAACCTCAAAGTGAAAATGGAAAGACACTCTACTACTAGCAGTAGAGGATGAACCAGAAAACATAATCAACTGACCATCCTGCCAATTTCATATTGAGGCTCTTCTCATACATGGAGCTGGAGTGCTGGAAGCCAGGATGTAGCCCCAAAGGCTTTGCATTCCACTTGCAAGGATTACATCCCAATAGTCTGCCTTGTACCCTAAAGCATGAGGTTTCATTTCCTTACTAATATAGTTTGCTCAGTCACAAATATTAAGAGTGATCACAGAATTGTCATCCTCCTTTTCAAAATTAACCATAATATTTGACACCAGATCCCCTAGGGGGATGTCTTCCACACACCGACTCTATGTCCTGGTCCTGGTCCTTGGCTATTCATATCACTGGGCATTTTACCACAGATTTCAGTTGGAGTGAAATCAGGGGATAAATGAAGTAGTATTTCATTTTTGTTCTAATGCATTGCCTATTGATCTGATAAAGGGATGCCTTGTTTTTTCATTATGGGATGGGGTTGAGAGAAAGCCTAACTCTTTTAGGGGTCAGATTTCATTTTTTTAGCTCCTTGAAGCATATTTGGCTCTTCATATTTTCAAACTATGTGATGCTCCTTTGTGTAATTATACCACATGTAATTCCATCATACCCCTCTCATCACTTCTATCTCTCTTTGGATCTCTACAATGTCAGCTATATTTTACTGTGCTTTAGGTGAGATGACCAACACTGGAAACAATGTCCAGATGAGAAAGAACAGTTGTTTGCTGTATCATGTACAATGTAGTCTGCTTTCCTTTTTAATATACCATACACATGATTTATCTTTCCAACTGTAACTGCTTACTTGAAGGAGACTGTTATTGAGGTATTGATGCTGATTACTCAGTCTTTTTCTTTCACGGACCTAACAGTTTCAGATCCTGGGCCTTTAGATTACTTTTGGCAGTACGCACTGCCGCCCAAACGCATCAGGACTGTCCCTATAATTTTGTAGCTCTGAGTAAGCAAAATAAATTAAATGTAAGGAAGACACTGCAACCATTTTGTCTGGCTTTTCACCTATGAATTCTTAGGACTAAATCAGGCTGTTCACAGCCTGAACATACAAACAGGCTGTGTGACCAAAAACCCTGGGACCATAAGCATAAGTACCGCCTTTTTCTTTCAAGCTGAAGAAGCCCTCATGGAAGCTATCTGCAGACTCGGGGCTGTAATAGAACATATATAGTTTATAAAATCTATATAGATTTTGACCACTGTCTGTATTAAATAGATCTTGGTTTATTCCCAATGTCTAGTCAGATTCCTTGGAGATCACCATCTCTTTAAGTCCTCAGATGGGTGACACAGGTAGTGATAAAAGCTATGATGAATGTAACATGCAGCCTTGGGAGATGTTGAGGAAACAGGAGAATTTAGTATTTTTGGGGTTGTTTTTTTCATGCTAGTTATGAGAAATCAGAAATCAAGAGAAGAAAAACCATAACTGAGGGAAGCAATTTGTTTACAGGCTGTTATGGGAAGATGAAGGGAATTGCGAAGTTGCGGGGAGGCAGTTCCTGGAAGCGAGCATGGCATTCTAGTGCACGCATCTCCTAAAGAAGGCTTAGGTAAATATAAAACAAAGAGCACAGATCTGTGAGAACACACATGAAAGTGTGGATAAAATAAAGAGTTAACTTAAGAATTGTTAATTGTTCTTCTTTTTTTATTTATTTATTTTTTGTTAGTGCTCCAGGAAGGATTTGAGACCTCTCTCTACCTCATTTCTTTGACTTTTTTTTCAGTGTATTTAAATAAATAACACACGGGATCAGGGGTGACCCGTGCCTCCTGAGACTGAAGGGGCACAATTTGTGGGTGGGCCTGGGGGCAGGCCAAAAGCCCCATATCCACTCTTATACTTCTGTGACATGGTCCTGGGGTCTGTACTGTTCAACATCTTTATCAGCAATCTGGGTGTAGGAGTGGAAAGCACGCTTTCCAAATTCACTGATTACACCAAGATGTGGAGTGAGATGAGCATGCTGGAGGGGAGGGACCGAATCCAGCTAGATCTAGACAGGTTACAGCGGTGGGCGGATGAGAATAGGATGAAATTCAATGCAGACAAGTGCAGGATGCTGCATCTAGGGAGAAGGAACCAACAACACACC
>NW_017728943.1:130854099-130888640 GCF_001723895.1 Crocodylus porosus
CCGCACTTCAAGAGGGATGTGGCTAACCTTGAGAGGGTCCAGGGGAGGGCCACTCGCATGGTCAAGGGGCAGCGAGGCAGGACCTACGAAGAGAGGCTGAAGGGCCTGAACCTATTTAGCCTCCACAAGAGAAGGCTGAGAGGGGATCTAGTGGCTGTTTACAAACTCACTGGGGGGGACCAGCAGGAATTGGGGGAGGCTCTGTTCCCCTGAGCATCACCAGGGGTTACTAGGAATAATGGGCACAAATTGTTAGAGAGAAGGTTCAGGCTGGACATCAGGAGACATTACTTTACAGTTAGGGCTGCCAAGCTCTGGAATGGGCTCCCAAGGGAGGTGGTGCTCTCGCCCATCTTGGGGGTCTTTAAGAGGAAGCTGGACAGATATTGGGCTGGGTGTTATTACCCGCACTCATTCTTGCCCGGGGCAGGGGGTCAGACCTGATGATCTGTTTAGGTCCCTTCCAACCCTAGCACTATGAAACACTGTGAATCTATGAAGAACTTCTTTATGGTTAGGATTGCTAGAATCTGGAATGGGCTTCCAATGGAGGTGGTGCTCTCCCTTACCCTGGGGGTCTTTAAGAGGAGGCTAGATATGCACCTGGCTAGGGTCATCTGACCCGAGTACTCTTTCCTGCCCAGGGCAGGGGGTTGGATTCAATGATCTGCTAAGATTCCTTCTGACCCAAACATCTATGAATCTAGCAATGTGTTTGCTTAAAGCACAGCTCCCATTTACCTCAGTGCAAGTGCTCAGCACTTCTGCAAATCAGACCTGAGGGTTTCAAGTGGGCATCTAGAAAATGAGGGATATACAGTTAGGCCAGGTACAGACATTACACTTTTACCAGTGTAAGTGATTGGTAACCAGTTTATACCCGAAACACAACAGAAGTTCAGCACAAACAGATTGATTTAAAAATAGTGCAACCCAGTCTACGATGTGCCCCCCACATCAAAGGGAGAATATGTGTTCTGCTCGCTACCAATCTAAACTTTGCCACTTACAGAAAACCACATGACTTAGATCAATTCTGCCTTCGACTTTTTGAATGTCTGTACCTAGCCTTAGTGACTCCCTGTGGTAAGTGTGGTTTAGAAAACTTACCCAGCATCACATCAGGAACTCTACACCTGATCTGGGGAGACAATCTGTTTGTCAACTCTATTATTCAGCTGTCTTAAACACAACATCCTCTTTTCACTCTCTCCCATGCTCCATGTCATTTACCTTCCAGTTCTGCAATGGATGGGGCATAGTGCCTATGAAAAACAGCTTCCTTCACTATCTATACTACCCTAAATCAGTCCCTGAGCTGGTTTGTCCAGCTTGTGGGGAAAAAAATATCATAATGCATAAATACAGGGGAGCTGACACTAAGTTTGATTTGATGACCTTGGTTTTTGCAGTTTCTCCTGTTTAGTGCCTCATTTTGGTATCTTAAAAAATATCTTTTAACATAACTGTTGGTATGTAATTCTTTGGTTTTCTAAAAAGCAAACTAAACACCCCCAAACTCTTATCATGTGGAATATTTTCCTTCACAGAAATCATCAGCAAGGTTGAAACTTTTATACCCTGCACATAACCCACTGCCACTTGAGCTAATGCAGCAAGTTGTCATCCTCTGTGTGGACCAACACTAGAGGGGGGTAAGAACACAGGAGCACAGGCGTGGAAGGACATCATGGCCAGTTTCCTACTATTGCAGACCCCAGGTCATCTAATCTCTTTCATAAATACTGAGCTCCATCTCAGAAGTAGGCTTTTTGCCCTCAGTACTCTGCTTGGAAGATTGTTCCAGAACCCTGCTGCTTCAGTAGTTAAGAACCTAAAATTATTCGTATTGATTTGTTCTTCTGCCAATATTGTCCTTTAGTTTCTTTTTACCTGTTTCTCCCCAAATGTTCTTTCTCAATTGTTGTTTTACAGAGTGAAACAAATCAAACTTTTGTATTTCTTTCTTACAACATAGTCTCTCTATTCTTCTGGTCATCTTAGTAGTCCTTCTCTGCACTTGTTTCAGTTTGAATCGATTATTCTTGAACATAAGTGACCAGAAAGGTACTCAACAAGGTCTCAAAACTGATTTGTAGAATGACATTGGAAATATATCCAATGGATACATCTCTACTGGAAATAGATCCTAGGATTGCATTCACCCTTTTTCTTGGTTAAAGCACATTGGTGACTCATCTCATTATCATCTTCTGATTGACTAATGTGGGCCCAACCTTTCTGGCAGGAGTGCCACAGATTAACTCAGCACCTTCCCCAAGTGCTGCTCCAATTCCATTCCCCTGCCCAAAGTGCTGATCTGTTTTCTGCTTTCTGCCCTGTGCTCCATGCCCGATCTGCTGCTTTGTTTTTTGTCCCCTGACCTATCTGCCACTTTGCCACCTGTCCCCTCTCTGGTCTGCCAAATGCCAGGCACAGAGGCTGCCTGGACCACTTGTGGCATATGTGCCACAGGTTGGCCATCCCTGAACTAATACATCAAAGTTTTTCTCCTTTTCTGACATTTTTAACAGGTGGCTTCCCAGCTTATAGCAGACTTTCAGATATTAGTTCCCCATTGCATGACCTTGTATTCATACTAATGAGTTTAATCCCATTTTCTGTTATGACAGGGCTCCAAGCAGTCCAGTTCTTCCTATACGGTATCCCAGCCTTTCTCTGCATTGAAGATGTCTCAGCACCCTTCTTTTATTTGTGCCAATATCATCAATGAAAATATGGAACAAGATGAGTTCCAAGGGTGACACACACACACATTTTGCCAGTGTGTTTCACAATTTGCTCACTGCAGAAGAATGGAGAGGTCTTCTTTTTCCCTCACTGTATGCAACACCCCACGGTTAGAGCACTCAGCTGGGATGGGAGTGACTCAGATTCAAATCCCTTCTATTCAGCATGATTTAGAATAGGGACTTAATCCCATATGAATCACAATTCAAAGGAGTGCCATAAACACCTTGATGTAGGGCAGTGGTGCTCAACCTTCCAGCCCCATGGGCCAGATGAGTGGCATGGGGATGGCCTGTGTATGCAGTCTGGTGCACTGGATCTGACTGTGTGCGCTGACTAATCACAGCCTGACCCCATACACAACCCAGTCCCCTGCACCAGATCCAGCCATGCCTCAACCTGACCCTGGATCTGGCTGTGGAGTGACCGTATGCACTGGCTCACAGCACTCTGTTGCAATCTAGTGTGCAAGGCCATATCCTCCAGCCCATGGAGCTCCTCATGGGTCCAGAAATTTGGCAGCAGTGGAGCAGCAATCAAAGCTGCCATCACTGCCTGCCCTCCCTCCCCTCCCCCCTGCTACATTTCCAGAATTGTGGGGAGGCCCATGGACTGGGTGATATGTCTCCACCGGCCTCAGAGGTTCAGCTTCTATAGGGTATTGTGGGGTGAGACACAGGGCAGGAATAAAAAGGATAGACTGAAAGGGATCATGCAAAGGAGGGGGAGGAGGATAGATGTTGGATCACATGGAGGAAGAAGAGACACAAGAACAAGGAACTGCATGGAAGAGAAGGACGAGCAATGGGAAATGACACAGAGGCGGGGGAACCACGGCGAACCACAAACAACTGTAAGGAGGATAAGGATGAGAAGAGACCATGAGAGATTAAATCAGACAGAAAGGGTAAGAGTGATGACAGGACAGAGGAGAAGGAACTGGAAAGGACTGCATGAAGAGAAGGACAGCATCACAGACGTACTGGAGTTAGTACACTGGTCTTGACACATGCTTCTGGGAGAACCCTGTTACTTGTCCAGACCTAAGTTTAGCCCTTTGTAACTGAGCTTCACAGCTCTCTCCAAGACTAGGGACCTATATCTCCCCAGAAGCTTGTATGAGTAGATCTAAAAGAGTTCATGCTCTCTTCAGGGAATCCATGGACCCACTCAGCATTTGCAGGAAAGCAGCACAACCTGTTCAAACCATGAGAGAATCTGTCAATGAAATTAAGAGTTCAGAGTCCTAAGGTTAGTAGGTCAAAGCCAAACTTTATCTGCAAATTCATCTAACAGAACCACCTGCCCTGCTCACATGGGTCCTGGAATCATTTCCATGTACCATATATGTTGTCCGTGTCCTGGCCTAGAGCAAACTAAAAACCAGATTCTTTGTACCTGGCCCTTTTATTACTACTTCCATAGGCTTTGGCTATTAAAAGCTAATGACCAGTCCCTGGGCTTCCAGTTTCTCTTTCCAAGTAGTCATGATCCTTCTGCCTTCCCCTGTTCTTCCATTTTATACCAACACAAAGACAAATGCATAAGTCTCCCATGTCTCAGCTGCATATTGAATGACCTAAGCTTTTCACCATTTTTAGACTAAATCTACCAGTTTTATTTTGTGTGTTCAAGGGAAAAGGAGAAATTTTAGTAGTTAATGTCTACAAAATATTCCAAGATAGATGGTGTTGAAGCGCAAGATATTATAATGATGATAATCTTCCTTATCATGCTGGGCTAGATCCAAATAATGAGTCAGGTGGATGTTAGGTGCTTAGGTCCAAAGTTGCAATAAAGAATGCCCCTTGTCAGTGGCCCCCTGTGCATTTCCTTGCCTTGGAGGTGTGCAGTAGCACTAGGAACTTTGCTGTCTGACCCTGTGTCCATAGAAATGCACCTGCACCTGCACCTGTCCAGGGCTGTCTTAGCCTGAGCAAAGAGGCACTTAGCTCATGCCTGAATCATAATGGGATCCCAACAGTAGACAGACACATACCTAAATTACACCATTAAATTACAATAGGGGAAATTTAGGGTGATATTAGGAAGCACTTTCTCAAGACGAGGGTGGTCAAACACTGGAACAGATACCTAGAGAGGTTGTGGAATCTCCATTATTAGAAAATTTTAAGAGTGGGTTAGAAAAATACTTGCCTAGGATGGATTAGCCTGCAAGGCTGAAAGGATGGGCCCCACTGGTATAAACAATGAGTGGCACCACAACCTCCTACTTCTTGGGTCATTTTTTAAAAGAAGAGTGGATGAGATAGGGAAAAAATGCTTCCTTAGAAATTAGGTGCAATTTTTTTTTAGTTTCTCTCCTCCAAAACCACAAAGTTTGAGAAACTTTTGTTGAATACTGAAGAAAAATGCAAGTTCTATGAGCTAAAGCTTAAGAACAAGTTGGAAATAAACTTAAAGTTTAAAAGCAGAGGTGAGCTGAACATAGTGAGATTTATATTATTCAGAGTTCTGAGGGAAAAAGAGGGGGTGAATAATTATATGGAGATGAAGAAACACCAAAGCATAACATCAGCTGAAACATAAAGGACCTATCAGGGACTGAAAAGAAGAGGAGAAAAGAATAGAACATTTATCTTTAAATGTTAAATGTGTTAAATGATAAGCTGGATTTGTTAATAAAGTAAAAAAAAACTAAGGAAAGAGTAAGCCAGTCTCTTTTTTGAGTTTTTTTTGAAGAGTGCTTGTGGGTGAGGGCTGATTTTACGTTCTGCAGACTGAAGGCATGGGGGTAGCTGGGACTCAGGCCTCTTTGCTCCAGAGAGGAGCACGGTTTCAGAAACATGCCTCTGCTTTGTGTTTCCTGCTGGCCAGCCGTAGGCAGCTCCTTAGTCAGTGCACTGCCTGTCCTGGATCATCCTTCTGCATGCTGTATAGAGAATCTAACCCTGGGGGCTTGGGCTGCATTTTGAGACCTGGCATTTAAGCATTATGTACTGTAGTACCTGACTTATAGGGACCAAAGCTCTTTATTGGAACAAGCTTCTATTTCTAGGTCTGAATAGAAGAGAGAGAGAAAGAAATAGAGAAACCCATTCCAGAGCACTTCTGATAAATTTCTGTTCATGGTCCATTATTATAATGTGGGGTTAAGTCAAAGCTATCGTTATTTTTCCTTTCCCCTTCAGTGCCCATGTACTTTAAGTTTACTGTGGACAAATACTAGGGATGTGAAAGGTTAAACAGTTAATCATTTAACTGTTAAACCCAGTGTTAACTGGTTAGCTTACTGGTTATTGCTTAGTGTGGGGTGGGGGGGTAATTTGGCAGGGAAGGAGGAAAGGAAGCCACATGGTACCCCAACAGGAACCAAAAGGCAATAGAGTGAGGGGGACTAGTGCCTGTAGCCTTTGAGGGGAAAGAGGAATACAGCAAATGGCCTAATGACCCATCAATTAAGCAACTAGCTGCTTGTTCGCAGGTGCTCCCAGCGCAGGGCTTCATCTGGGCTGTGCTGTCTGGCTGAACTTGCCACCACCTCTTCCCCTGCCCTGTCAAGGGAGCAGCTCCTGCCAGCAGCTGTGTCTGAGCTGCTGTGTTATCGGTTAGCCATTTAAACAATATAACGAGAGGAAGTAAACAAATATTTTTTAAACAATATTTACGTCCCTAACAAATACAGAAAACTCAGATTAAAATTGATGTCTGAAACCATATAACTCTAACATTAATGATAGCAGCCAGAAACCCTGGAGTAGCTACTGGCTATTAGAATCACCAGCTTTTCCACGTAAGACTCCTGCTGTCTTATTAAGGCTTATTAGAGGGCAAGGGCATGAACCAAACAGGAAGAGGGCTAGGAGGTGATCTGCATGTGTGAACTGAAGACAGGTGCATTCTTCAACAATTAACTATGATCTACTGCAAACTGACTCCTTTATTTGAACCCTGGATAGCATAGACATATATATGGCTGAATGCTATGTTTAGGGACTAGAACAAGGAGTATAGATTATTATAGTTCTCAAACTAGGTTGCTCATCACAATGAAGTAATTATGGGCTGTCAGAAAAGTGGAAGAGAATGTTCCCAGATGGTGGAGCAGGATGAGGACAGTGTCACAGTGCTGCTTGTGACAGCCACACTTCAGAAGATTCAGTGATATAACCCTCCCTGACCTCTTCTCCAAAGCAACTGCAGCTTATGGGACTCGGCTTCAAGGCTAGGGACAGACATTCAAAAACCTGAGCTTGAATTGATTCAATATTTGCAGGTTAGTCTAACCTGGGTAGGCTAAATCAGTTTGCAACCCAGACAGACATCCCAGAAATGCAGGCACACGCCTGCAGTGGCTCAGGCTAGAAGCTGGGGGGCACTAGAGCAGCCCTCTTTTGCTTCTGCAGAAAGCTGAGGAAGTCATGGCCAGGCCCAGGTAGGACACTGTGATTAGGGAGGGGTCCCCCCCTTGATAACAGAGCATCTATCAGCTCTGTTATCAGCATCTAACACCCCATCAGAAAACAAAGCCTTGCTCATTGCAAGCTTTTCTGAAAATGCAGGGACATTACCACCTGAGCTATTGATTACCTCCAAAAAGCCCTAAGCAGACACTGGCCTATCTTGCATACCACATGCTGGCTGCAGTCCGTGCTGTGGGAGAGAGGAGGAAGGGCTCCCTGCTTAAGCAGTGAGTGGTGAGAGGGGAGTGCTGGGAAGAGCAGAGGAGAGGGGCCAGCTCTGTTGTGCAACAGAGTCCCACTGAGCCCAGAGAGCATGCTGGGATACTGGGGGACTCTGGTTTAGCTTAAACCAGAAAAGGGTCTGGGACAAACATTGCATAAACTGGTTTGACCCAAATTAGTTAAGTCTGATTGAAGAGTAAATGTTTTCGATCCGAGTTTATCTCAAACTGGTTTCAGCCATTTTCAAACTGGTTTATATGCACTGAACTTCTTCTGTTCTGTTACAGGTGTAAACCAGTTTCTGATCACTTAAATCGGTTTATGTGTAGTGTCTGTCCCTAGCCAAAGTGATACAAGAAGAGGCTTTCTCATGAGAAGTTTCCTATGTTTGGCTGAGCACAGCAATACAGGGGTAAATCAAACATGACAGGAACAGAAGAAAGGACATTAAGTAGATTCTTCAAAATAGTTTGGCTTGAAATTTAGTGGGGATATGTGTTCCTCCCAATCTGTGTCCAGGTAATTGAAGTCACCCGTGACAACCAAGTCCCATGCACGCAGGGCTTCTATCAGTTCTTGAGAGAACTCCAGATCTCCCCTTGGTTTGGTGGCCTGTTGTAAATGCCCACAGGAACAATCTGAAGTCCTCCAGCATCCCAAGCTGCACCCCCCTACCCACCCACAGCAGAGACAGAGCCTGGGTGTCTGGCTCCTGACCATATTCCTGCTTAACAGCCCTCTAGTGGTAAGTCAAGAGCTGTGCATCCAAGAAATGGTATTAACTCTTAATGAGTGGCTGCTCACAGCACATTCTAACTTTCATGCCACTTAACAGGCCACAGATTTAGTACGGTTCAAGTGTAACATGTAACTTCAACCTTAGGAAGCTCATTAAAGAAAATATTTGTAATTAACCTCAAATCTCCACAGTCAGATGTTCTCTCTATTTTTCTCTACTCTCTTCCCATTCAGATTTTATTATCACAGACTTCTAAAGCATGTCTTTATGTATTGTAGGAGCTAAATATGATAGTTACAGATTCCAAAACTGCTACTCTTCACTTAAGTTTCAGAAAACAAGTGCAAAACCCTCTCTCTCTAATCTTAATTTAAAATATTATTACATATTTTTATCTCACAGTGAACTTTTCTTACAATGTCCACAATGCCATTCACAGCTATCACACTTTGACAAAATATTAACATTTCATTAAGAAGCAAGGCAGTCTGACTTTTCCTAGGATCAGCAATGATAGGACCTCTAGATAACGAAAGGTTAGGATTTTATCAGGCACCTCAACCTTGGGTTGTACATTATTTCTGGTACTTTTGACTAAAAATAATATTAAATCAGCAGTAAATGCACTGCCCAGAATCTTTTAAACCTACAGGGACATAGGAAGGGGGAAATGTCATCTTATATTTTCTCTTTTAATTACCAGGGAAGATTAGAGGCAAAAAAAATCCATCATTGATAACAAGGCAAGTTGTTGTGTTTCTAATCACAGATTATGATGCTCAGGTGCCTGCCTTATCTGATGATCTTCTATCTTTGTAGTGTTTGCAGCATTATTGAGATTTTTGTACTGCACCAAGCAAATTTCTGGTGTTCGGTGTGTGTGGTGCCCATTTGAAAAGCTCAGGTGATGGGAAGCACTTCTTTGAAATAACACTGAAAATTCTGAGGTCTCAGCTGACCACAGCCCTGTTCCAGGGTATAACATGAACAATCAGGTAATCTTTATTTTATTAATAGTATGTGCAATTACTTGAGTGGAATGTTCTTCTCTTGAAATCCACCAGGTAGTCACAAAAGGAAGAATACCTTAGGGCTTGATCCTGCAGTGAGCTTTCACAGGCACCACAATATTCTACTGAAATCATTACTTCCTCATTAACAAAAGGTCAACAAGTATGTTAAAATGTATTTATAATTTGGCTTGATCTTTTTTTCTGATGGCTCTTAGCCAATTCTCCAGGTGCATTTCATGGCATGACAGAAACATTAATCAAAAGATGTAAATGAGACTAAAGCAGGGCAAAATTTATGTCCAAAACATTTTTTAGCAAAAAAAAAAAAATCAGATTCAGTCACAGATGGTCCATAAATATTGTTGAACATGCACTTTTGTTTCAAAATTCACCTTAATTTCACTTCAAGCATATTAAAAACACTTGACATGGAAACAAAATGATTTTTTGACTATTTGGGAATTGGGAAATAGTATTTTTTCAGGGCAACCCTGAGGCAAATTTCTTTCTGGATATTTTGGAACTGCTAGCATGCTGAAAACCAGGTATTTGCACAACTTTAGATAAGGCTTTTAAAATAAGCCTCGTCAGTCTAATAGTTCATTTTTCTGTGGTTTGGCACCCTCTTCCCCCTATCACTCCGTCTCTTCCTTTCCACCCCCCTTTTGTAATTTCTCTCTCCTTCTTATACTTGGCTTTCTGCATGTCTTTTCATAGCATCTGATAAAGTGAGCTACAGCTCACAAAAACTTGTGCTGTCTCTCTCTCATTCTCTCTCCCTCTATATATATACTTTGATTAGTCTATAAAGTACAAATCTACCCCATCTTCTACTTGACTTCAGACTAACATGCCTACATACATGTTCCCACTTCCTGCTTGGATCATAACCTAGAAGAGCAGAAATGGACAGCATTATTTAAACCAGCGCAAACTCAGTTTGGGCTGGGTCTTGGAGAGAGTTTCATATTCATTTCTTTTTTAGTGCATATGTCTTTGCCTCATCATACTTAAAAACCAGATGGTGCCCACCAGGAGCTACCACTGCAAGAGTAGACTGGATTTTGAGTCTAAGCAGGTTTTGTGGTTAGTAAATACTCCTGCATATTCATTAGATGCTGACCCACTCCATCATCCTCTGTTGTCAGATCACAGGGTTTGTATAAAATGGATCTTTTCCACTTCTCTTTCAAAGGATCCTAAACTTGCTTCACTAGCCAACTGACTCCCACCCAATCCAATTGCCCTGACATTTAGAGGAGACCAGAGCAAAATGCTCTAGGCAGCATGTAGTTGTGCCTGCTGTGTGCATGTGACTTGTCATAAGCTGATTCAGCTACTTAAGCCAGTCACAAAGTCATAACTATCTGAACATCGCTTTGTCCTGGCCTTGGCTCACATGGCCCTGTCTGTTCCTTTATCTCAGGGGAGAAGGACAGTTGAATGGTTACACAATCAACATCTTATCTGTAAAACCTTAAGTGTCTGTTGGGGTGGGGTAGTATGGTGGTAAGGAGGAACAGAGAATCTCCTTTCCTTTAGTATTAAGCAAAGCATTACATTGGGAATGTGCTATAATCAGGCTCAGAAAGACACTGCTGTTAGTAACCTTTCTTCTCTTTACTCAGGGTAACCTTTAACGTATATAAGGTTTAAAAACCTTACCAGTCTCCCACATGCCAGAATTTTTTGGATAGGCCCAAGTTTACCAACTGAGCTTTGAAAGTCAGTAATTGGTCTGCTCTCCATTTATTAGTCATGGATCATAGTCAGTTCATACATTTTTGTGTTTCTTGAATTTGAAAAGCATGCCAGTTTCCTGACCCTAACTCCACTCATTGCAGCTGGGAGTCAGCATTTTTCAAAGCTACATGTTGTTCCAGCTCACTACTGGGTATGCAGATGCTTCTCTAGACATCAAGTACAGTTGCCAAAACTGATGTTCTACTGTAAATGTCCTGCTATTTGCAAATTGCCTATTGGCTCTTCACAAAGAAAAAAGATTGATTTTAAAATCCCAATATACTAGTATAGAATATACTTTAAGGGGCAGGCTGACAGTATCTTCTACTCTTAACTCTATGATTATTGTTCTACCCTGTAGTTTTCTAAATGAGAATCCTTTTTATCAGAGATACAAGTATCAAAGTGCTCCTCACATTTTCCTGAAAGGATCCTTGTATGTTACTTGGATGATACATAGTTACTTTTAGCTTGTTAAGCCAAATCTTTCTCCTCTTCCATGCTTGTAGAAACAGGCAAAAAAAGAGTCTGAATTAGCACCATGATGAATCATTAGGAAAGCCCAGAACTGAGTGGGCAACATAAAGGTGCTGCTCTTTCACAATTCAAAATATTAAAATTCAAACTGTAAATGAGGTGCTGTTTAGAATTTATGCAGAGAATGATAATATTGTCTGCATAATTCTCCTCCACCTTATTAATAATGCAGATCTGGTCTTACAGCCAGTGTTTTATAAATACGTTAACAAGTAATATAATTTCATGCTGCTGTCACAGTGACTCAAGAGGACCTCCTCTTAAGCCTGCAGCTCCCTGGTGCTGCTTGCTCTGCTGTTGCTTGACGCAGCACTACAGGATCTGTAGGTCCGGGTCTGTCTTGCAAGAAGTCTTATGGTTCAGATGCGGGTGGGGGGAAGCGTGAAAAAATCTGAAACCCCTGCATTAGAGTGAGACACACCTATCCAGTGACTGCAGAAGGCAGCAAAATGGATGGATTATAAACCTGTATGACCATGTCTCTCATTGTTCACTGCTGATAAAATCAAAATAGCCCCTAAGTACTGGCACTGTCAAGCACACACACACACACACACACACACACACACACACACACACACACACACACACACACAGTTATATAGATAGATCCCCAAAATCAATAATCTGTCTATCTAGAATGCAGATGTGTATGTGATATAAATATAAATGTTATATATGTGATATATAATGTGCACATAAATAGCATGGATTTATGTGGATATATACTTTTACTGTTGTTTCCCATATTTTAATATCTTTATTTTTTTAATCTGCAGTATTTGCCAGTGAGATTTTTTCTGACTATATCCCCATGCACTGGTGTGGTCAATGTGCCATGCGAACTGCCCACATAACACTAAAATTCAGCTGTGCAGTACTTCTGCTACTTGTGAATGCCCTGAGGGAAGAAGGAAGTACAGACTGTTCACTTGCTGATTTTAATCTGCAAATCTACAGGTCCTTTCTCTAGCTCATGCACCCTAGAAATATTTCAGCAGATAGCCATGCTGCAGCTTCAGTGCCAAGACTGTTTGAAGCAGACATTGGTATGGGCACCATGTCCACTCATTTGCACAGCATCTTTGCAATGCACATCAAAATGCCCACTGAAAATCTAGTCTAAAATCACAGACTCAAAAACTGTGGCTCAGCTAGGAGCTTTCAACCTGAAAGTCTGATTGCCCTTGGTACCTATTTCACATGTTAACATACTTGCAGAAAGCAGTCTTACCTGGTACAGACCGGCGAGGTGGTGTTTGGTTTTGATCAAAAATGGCTGGTTGACCCCTGGATGGTCTACATCATGAGCAGCAGCAGCCAGCAGTCCAAGCATAATGTCCAGAGGGGTGAGGAAGTTGGCAAGCTGTACCACATACATTCACCACAATGTTAACAAAACCAGGCAAACAATTCTTGGAGCAAATACACAAACAAAATGCTACAGCACATCATTGTTTGGGTTTGCAGGTCAGCCTACAAATGATAACATTCAAGATGATTAATTGTACAGAGCCACGTGTACGCTTTTGATGTCATTGTTCAGTATACATCTACAACAACAGTCAGGCTCTCTGCTGACACATTGTCACAATTTTCTCTGTTAGCATGAACAATGAACAGATTTTAAAAATTGGATTGGTTACTATAAAAATGCTGCTTAAGGATTTGTATCAGAAGCAACTGCTAACTCCTACTTTCCAAAATCATATGAAATGAGATCAGCTCTGACATAAAAGATGAAAATGGTACTGATCTATCATACTTCTGTGCATCAGTAAACAAAGTTTACAGGAGTCAGTGTTTTCCAGCCTGGCTTCTTACTCCGGTTAGTCATCTCAGAGTAGATTTGCTTTACTAACAGATCTAACTGATCTTAAAGCTGCCTAATTTTAGGTACCTAATGTTGAAAATATAGGCCATTGGTCAGTTATCCATAAAATACATAATTTTCCATAAAATACATCATATTTCATCACATTACATAAAATACATCCTGTCCTTTGGAAACCCTGTAGAAATTCATTCTTTTCAAAATTTGGAAGACCCTCCCTTGCTCCCCTTCCACCCCCTCTCCCCCAGAAAAACCTTTCTATTTGTTACAGCTGTTTATTATCAATATGGCCCAATTCTGTACAAGATGCTTTGTTTTGTTGTGTGGAGAAAGGGCCCTGTGATGAGAAACAAATAAACGTACCTCGCAGAATCCAGATGGTGCTTATCCCTACATTTTGGCCTTGTGCTGCAAGGGACAGGGACCCAAGAAACCTGCAGTCTGATCCTGCTCTCACTAATTCCTCCCTCACATGGGGCAATCTGTTGACTCCAGCAGACCTGACCTTCATTTATGTCAGTTCAAATGATATCAGCATTTTTTCTCAGTTCTATGTTATCAAAAATGTCTTTCAGTGAGGCATTAAGCAATATGAATAATGTGTCACATGTTTGTTCTCTCATCCCCTCCACAAGTGTGTAGAATGTTTTGTTTCAAGTACCTGATTCTACTTCAGATTCTACAAATGATTGCCAGGTTAAGCTTGAGTTTCAGTAACTTTACTATTTTTCCTACTGACAAACAAGATACATGAGCCATAATATGAGATTCTTATTTGGAAGCCACATTAGTGTGAAGTAGCATTTAGTTTTATTTTACCTTGGGCTCCTTTAGATAGCAGTGCATAGCTTGGGTGACATCAGCTGCATGGACAGCATTGTGGTATGGGTTCTGGCTATGGTAATCTTCTTGAACCATAACTAGGAACAAAAACAAGGAAAATATTATCCTCTCACTTCTGGATACCAAGATCTTCATTGGGAATTGGACTTAAAGTAAGGTTTTGGGGGATGTTTTAAAACGATGTTAAAGCTCAGCAGCTCGGTGATTCTTGACAAATGTCTATAGTTTGCATAGCTTGGCACTCTTACTAAGATGCCTTTGGAGAAAAAAAAATATTTGGAAGAATTTGTGATGCCCAAGGGGATTCTGGAGCTAGTTCATAAATCACCCCTTTCTTGCCTTCATGAAGGCTCTCATTCAGAAGTAAAATAAATAAGAAAAAAAAAGGCAAATGTATACATACTCTAGTGTAATTATTTAGGCTGCTGTCAGTGAGTAATATGCCATTAAGGCAGTACCACCTATTTTATAGCAGCAGGGGGTGGGATCCTGACATCCTGATGTAGTTTGTTACTTGAGTGACTGACTGTGATCAAAAGTGCTCTCACATCCTTCAGGCATAGATTCAGGGATACAGCACTGGGGTAAAGCAAGTGGAGATTCGTGGTATATTTTTAGTCATCTCTGTCTTTGCACTTACAAATTCCACCCCCTCATTGTTCTGACTCCAGTGCTAAAACAGCTCACGTCAATGTAGAAGACAGTGAGCCAACTTCAAGATTTTCCATCAACTCCTATGGGCAAGAGGAATCAGGTTTGCCCTCAAAACTTGGCTGTAGTGTATTGGACCACCCATGCAGTCCTCTGCGTTATCCTAGGTTACATCTCATTGACATTGTAAACTCAGTAGCTGCATTATAATATTGCCCAAATCATCCTTCTCCTTGAAGATAACATCCAATTCAATGGGAGTGGTGTAACAGGTAAGAGTCCAATGACCCTGATTTATTAGTAGAGCATGGCCTTCCTGTTAACCAGAAGGGATCTTGGGAATGTAGTGGAAAATACAAAGAAATCTCTAGCAGGAGATTTCTGTCTATTAATTGTCAGAAGAGAAGAATGCCTATTGTTCCAATTGTGCTGGAGGCATCTCATATCATGTAAACAATGAATACCTGTATATAGCACGGAAAAGAAATGTACTTACTGGTAATTCCTTTTTGCCATAGGGTTGTAGTCACAATTACTGTTTCATCTTTTATATGGGTCTCTTCTTGGAAGAGAGTTATTGGTGTGTATATGGGTATATTCTATTTTAGTAAGCTTTTTCTCTTATATCAAGTATTACAAGTATATTTCAAAGCAATCTCAAAGAACACAATTATCTGGAAGTGCTTAGGAAGCTTGAGTGAGATCCGACCATAAAACTCCCACTGTCATCTTTAAGGTCAGGATTCCACATATTGTGTTGAACTACAACCCAAAACATTATTGTATTTTATTACTTCATTTCTTTTCTATTTTTTCAGAGTAAAAGCTAAACCATTCCATTTCTGGTGCTTTCAGGCAAGGGAAAAATTAGAGTAATCAAATAGCAATCATCATTCATTTACTGGACAAGATAAATATTATATATACATATGCAGGGTTCTATCTTTTTACTCTCCCAGTTCACAGTAGGTGCACAAAGTAACTAGATGAGATAGGTGTTTTAAGCTGCAGCACGCTAAGGTACAAAATGAGTTATAAAGAAAAAGGGACATAAAAGATAAGACGACAATGAAAGACAAAAAAAATAGAGGTGCATTACTTAACTGTGAAGTAGGGCAAATAACAGGTGGCCCAAGGAAAGCTGAAAAGTTTAATATATTTTTGCTTTAGTCTTATGTTATTTGTGCCCAGATGCTAACACAATTGACATTACAGAACAGTAGAAACAGAGGTCAGAATAGGAGGGAACAGATTAAAGAATACTGAGATAAAATAGATGTTTGCAAGTAAACAGGAACTGATGACATTTATGCTAGAATATATATCGAAGCAAATATTTGAATCTTTAGCAGTAGTCTACCAAAACTGAAGGATGGAATGGAGATGGGCAAATATACTATTTTTCAAAAGGGGGAAAAGAGAATCCCAGGAAGACACACCTAGTCAGCCTAACCTGATATCTTGAAAAAATACTTGAACAAATTCGGACACCATCACTGTGTAAGTATCCAAAGGATGAGAAACAATCAGCATGGTCTTGTCAAGAAATAATTATGTTAAACAATCTCACTTTTTTTTGACAGAACAACTGACCTAGTGAATAGAGGGAAAGCAAAGATGTGAAATACATGAAACATCTTGACTTTATCAAAGACTTTATTCCAGATGGTATTCATGTAAGCAAACTAAATATACTCTGGATAAAAAGTACTTAAAAGGTGAATGCAAAGAGAGCAGTGTATTAACAGTGTGCGGTTAAATGGAGAGTTATATTAGGGGTCGGCAAAATATGGCCCATGGGCTGAATTTGGCCCACCAGGCAATTTCATCCAGCCTGCAGGTGCCCACCACCTAACTGTGCCCTACGAAGCCCACATACCCCACTCCCACCCTCATGCGTGGAAGGTCCTGACCCAGCCAGCAGCAGCTTCCAGGTGGGGCTGCTGCCACCACTGCTGCAACCACTGGAGGACCCACTCAGCTTCCCCAGTGTCCTGCTCACTCTGGGTACCAGGTAGGGAAGTGGCGGGGCAAGGGGAGGTGGAGCTGCAGCTGGGTGGAAGCATGGGCTGGCGCTGATGGCAACGTGCAGCCTGGAGCCTGCACCCAGGAGGGGGGGTGGGAGCAGAGCTCAGGTGGTCAGGGTGTGGGTGTGAGGGAAGGTGGAGGGGTTTGGGGACTCCCCACACACTCCCCCACATTGTGCACAGCCCCTGCCGCTGGTGGCAGCAGCAGCAAGTGGCGGAAGCTCAGAGCACCCATGGCCTGTGCAGGCAGTGCTGCCCAGCCTGCACTGCACTGCATGTGGTGGTGAGGAGTGCAGCCAGGCCAGCCCTCCTCTATTGTGTGGGGCTCCTGGCACTCACATGCCACCGAGGGAAGCCCCATGTGATGGAGTCTTTGGACCTGCATGTCAGGGAGTGGTGAAGCCAGCCAGCTCCATTGTATCGGCTTCCCCTGGTGATGCACAAGTGCCAGGAGCTGCATATGTGCCATGCAGAGCCCTGCACAATAGAGATGGGCTGGCCAGGCTGTACTCCTTGCCAACATTATATTAAGGAAGTCTTAGAAAGTAGCACTGTATGTATATCCCTGACTTCTGCTTGTCTTCAGACTAACATTGCTAATTATATCTCCCTGATCCTAGAAAGGTCAGTCTTGGGTATGGTAGAGGTCAAAATTTTCAGTAATGGCTCTGATGATGACAAAGGAAGCACATTTATAAAATTTGTGGATGACATCAAGCTGGGAGATACTGCAAGGACTTTGATAGACAAGACCTGAATTAAAACTGACCTTGGAAACAGGAGAACTGACCTGAAATCAGCAGGATAAAATTCAGTAAGGAGAAGCGCAAAGTACAATATTTAAGAAAGACGAATACAAAATGGGGAATAAGGAGGTAGCAGTAGTGCAAATGAGGATCTGGGGATTATAGGAGACCATAAACTGCATATGAACCTACATGTGATGCTGTTCCAAAAATGACAAATGCCATTCTGGGTTGTTATGATACGGGACATGACTATTTTAATTTACTCAGCATGAGTCAGGTCTTAGACAGAGTACATGTGGTCAGTTCTGGGCACTAAGAAAGATGTAGATTGTGGCAGGACACCTTCAGTGCTTGCCACTTTAAGAAGCTTAAGCAGGCTGCAGAGCAGCCTGTAGATGCAGCCTGGCCTAACAGGGTTGTCACATGACTGCAAGAGGGCTCCTGGATTACAGGATGGGGCTGGGCAGCCTCAGTATAAATACAGGCCCTCAGAGTTGAGCTGGCAGTCACTGTAGGGATGCCACTGGAGTAACACTGCCTAGCTGGAGATCTGCTGCTCCAAGAACATCTGGAGGTTCAGGGTAGGAACTGTGGGGATGGAGGAGGCTCCTTGTCCTGGGGAATCACATAAAACTATACCCTGCTGGGGAGGATGGTGTGGGTTGCCTGTGGCAGGGTGGTCCCCAGGAAATGCCACCCCAGTGAAAGGTGAGTATGGGGTGCCATATAGCCTCTGCCTGCACAACCTGGTGGGTTACTCCATAGAGAAGACAGGTGAGGAGTCCAGGCATGTCACCAGAGGCCTGAGGCCCACGGAGCATAAGGCCTAGTAGTGCTGGTGAGGGTACAGTGTAGTGGCTCCAGTGAGGTGGCATGTCAGAGTGAGTAGGCTGCACAGAGTAGGGTCTGCAGGGGTGGGCCTGAAGGACTGTGGATAAACTGGCCATAGTGACTGAGCGAGCTGTTTGGAGAAGCCTGAAAAAGTGGACCTGTATGGAAGAGTGAGGGTGAGTAGCTCAAAAACCCACCGGGAGTAACCATGCTGGGGCCAGGACCAGACCAACTGGCCTACAGGCAAAGCCAGAACCTGTGTGGCCAAAGGTCCCAGAGGGAGTCACTGCTGACAGGGAAAATAGCTTAGGGAGTTTTGGAGTCCAGAATGAGGGCAGAGATTAGACTGCCTGAGTAGGAAGGATCCAGGTGGGGTCCAAATGTCAGGAGTGCAGAGAGTGGGACCAGAGCCATTTAGTGATGCCATCTGTGTAGCATGGGACATGGTGTAGGGGCAGTACAGAATCATGTATTATGCCCTTGGCATCAGGCAGGAAATGGGCAGCCTCTCACCTTATAAAAAACTACTTATTAAGTTACGATAAAGGTATGGTAGCTCAGTTAGGTAGATGGACTGCCCTAGACGGGTGGGCTGGCCAACGATTGGACCACCCCCAAGGCAACCCCTGTCACATATATAATTTGGAGAAAGTCTAGAAGAGGGCAACATAAGTGATAAAGAGGCTTAAAACACATGACCTATGATGAGAAAATGAAAGAACTGTTGCATGTGGCACATGGGCTGAACCTGGTGCCACAGCTGTTCCACAGGGGGTCAGTCCTGGTCCAGCCTGCAGACCAGCTCAAGGATGCTCATTCATCCTATGGGGCCTGATGAGACTGACATCCCTACTCTAGGGGCCTGATCCTATTCCACCTGTAAGTACCTAAGTGGACTGATCCTATTCCCTGAAGAACAATCAACACAAAAGGTGGATAGACCCTCCTCCTGCTCACTGCTTTTTCTATGTTAATTCTTAAGACTGAGATGATGGTGTTATACAAAAGTAGGCACATTAATGGTTTTTCAAGGACTTCAGCAAGGTAGAATAGGATCACAATGTGATCACAGTGCACTTAGGTTTATAACAGAATTGGATCGGGACCTTGGCATCTGGTGCTGGGTTTTCATTTTCCAGCAGTGGCAGCTGTGGTTTCTCACTGGAGGGACACCACCGTTGGAACTGTCTCTCAACAGTCTGACAAACTGGAATTCAGCTGCATTTAGGCCACTCTGCAAGAACTCATTGGATTTTGGCTGATTTCTTCTGTTTGATTTTCTGACAACACCGAGGCTTATATTTCTGTTGGCTGTGGTGGCAGCAGCAATGGCTTTCATCAGTGCTATCCCATGCGAACAGCTTGATATAATTTGTTAAATCTTGTACATAAGGTCTTAGTTGCCATTGGCCAAGTGCTCTTTAAATCATTAAAATAATGACACGGTTCCACAATTGCATTTGCTCTTGGGTAGATACTACATCGTGTATCCAGCTGTGTCTGTATGCATTGCAACATGACTGGTTTTCTTTAAAGAAGCACTGCAGCTTTATCTGAGCTGATGAAACTTTTATCAGCTGTGAAGCCAATCCAAAGTCTTTCTGTTGCCTTCCATGGGCATTGGACTGAGTCCTTATTGCTTGTAAACTCTGTGCACGTATTTCAAGAAAATGTTCATTTGCCCACATGTGTAAGAACATTATGAAGACCAAGTCAGTTATGTCGTTGTTACCCTATCTATGCTGTTAAGTGCTTTTGAAGAGAATGATGAAGAAGGCACTTACCTAAAAACCTGTGTAATGTCACCATGTCTAACTGGAAATGATGAATAAGCCCATGCACATTGAAGAGATGGCAGAGCAATCTTACAAGACTGTTTCCTGAAAAATATATAGGAAGGATACTTTTATGAAGACATTAACTTCTCTAACATCTGGCAAATAAGACATACCATCAACTGACCACAACTTAGATTTTGGCTGTTTTCTAATTGTGTGAACAGATTCACAATGGGGAACTTATCCTGATTAACTGAGGCACATACATAACTTTATTCCAGAGAGTTACGTTACTCACACACAACTCCAGGATCCTATCCTAACTTGAGCTGGAGCTTTAGCTTGACGAGCTTTAGTTAAAGCACCCCTGCCACCATTTTTAAGTGCAGGAATGCTGATACAAAAGATGCTGGAGTCTGATGGAGCACAGTAATTACCATGTTCCAGCAGACTCGATTAATCAAGCCTGCTCTGCCACACTGTAATTACAGCCCATTGGAGCAATCTTGCTATTCATGTATAGGCGCCCACCAATCTCACTAAGAGGCCAGCACAGGGAGCCGTGGCAAAACTGAGTTCTAACCGATATTATACTGATGAACAATGTGGTTATTTAGAATGTGTAGGAAAACTAATGGCAGCTGTAAGGCTACAATAATCATTTGACATATTTATAGAAAGGAAAGAAAATGTAAATAATGAAAAAGAATTAGATATAAGGAAAATGTTAATGGATTTTTTTTCTTAGTGCCTGTGGTTCATGAGTGAAGGAGCTTATGCAGAGGAAACAGACATGTCTTTAACTCTTTGATACAGCAATGATATAGAGAGACAATGCCTTCTTCTGTATTGCCTAAATTCACATGTGGAGGCATATATAACCAAATGCAGACTTTCAGATAAAGATATATTTTACTTGGCTTTCATAGTTATGGCTCTCATTGAATAAAAAAAGAATCAACATCCTTTTCAGATGATTAATATAAGTAAGGGACAGTGAGACAAAAAACATCTCACATCAATGCAGCATCACTGCACATGAAGCCTGTCCCTAAAGCTAATGTATCTGGTGGCCAGATATAAGGCCAGTGTATACTAAAATGAGAAGAAATGGACAATAACTTGTTAAAGTCCTTGTGGATTTTTTGTGGTAAAAGGTGCCATTTGAAAGCAAGTCATTATGGCTGCTTGCAGATGTAACCCCTCCCCCCCCCCAAAAAAAAACCAAAACAAAACCAAACAAAACCCAACAGTGCTTTATTTTAAACTCCACACGTTCCCGTGCCAAGCCCCGCACATACCCAGAAGAGGCAGCAAGTTACTTCAGTCTGGCTCACCTGAAGTCTGTAAAGATCAGGAGCTCTAGTGGAGCTTCTATCTAATATCTGATTGACTCTGCTTTAGATAAAAGTGCCAAAAAGCCCTGCTGAAGCACCCAATCTTTAGAGGCATGTAGAGCCAGATTGAAGTAACACACTGCTTCTTTTGGTAAAGCACAGGTTTTGGTGTTGGGTTTTTTTTTTGTTTTGTTTTGTTTTTTAATGTCTGCAAGCAGCCTATCATTTTAGAATACATAAACAAAAAGCTGACCATTATTATATTTGTTTATAAGGGGCACATTTAAACATTGTTGCTATATAGGGCCAAATTTTAATCCACTTACTACTCTGTCTGAATGGACTCAGGCACCCAAAGGTGATTTTATTACCAATTCCTTAGACAAAGAAAAATACACTGAGGCAAGATCTATTTCACTAACTTGGCATACAAGTGTACTTAGGTGCCCATGTGTAATCTATTCCGCCCTGGGTCCTTTCCATCCTTGTTACTTTTCTGTGACACAAGTCTTAAAGTGCAAATATTGGTGTGTTACACAAGCAGATGCATTAAGGGATTTTCAGGGACTTGAACTGGGTGGGTAGCATCACACTTAAGTGCCTAAATCCACTCAGACACCCAGTAGGTAGAATAGAATCTGCTGTAAGTGACTACAGGTGCGTCTACATGTGATGCTACGGTGACACAGCAACATGCTACATCAACGCAGCATCCGTGGGCATCTACAAGTGACCAGTAGCTACTTCGCCATAGCAATGTGCTCCCCTGGTATAGTGCGCCACTATGGCGAAGTAGCTGCTAAAAATAACCATGCACCATGTGTACGGTGCAGTATGAGCTGTTACGGCACCATGATTTAGTACTTTCTTTTGGAAGTACTAAATCATGGTGCAGTAACAGCATCACTCAAAATCTCAAGCAGCTCAAAAAGGAGAGAGGAGGAGGAGGCCCCATCTACCTTCTGCCTGCCATCCTAAGGGTAAGGTCAGTTGCTCAGAAAGTCGGGAGATCTTGGTTCTAAGCCTCTTTCAGATTGAAGGGGTTTGAACCCACATCTTTCACATTCCAGAAAAGGCTTAACCACCAAGATATGGGCTAGACAGGACTGAGGATATCTTCCACCCTTTTTCTGGAAGCTGACCCATTGGGCAGAAAGGAATGCCCAAGAATCACAGCATCAGAAGAGCAGCAAGTAAGAAGGAGTGTGACTCTGTGGTCTACAAAGGTGGGCATAACCCTGGAAGCCTAGGTTCTGCTCCCAATACTGTTTATGTATTTTGTATTAAATAATTATTAGATAAAATGGATAAGCAGTACTGGGAGCCAGAGTGCCCACCCTAGCTAGGATAGCCTCCTGCTGCCATCTTTGCTTACTCTTCCGGCTCTATTAATCTTTCACTTCTGGCGTTGCATCAATAGAAAAAGTGGAGGATGTTTCCTGCCTAATCTATATACTAGTGGTCAGGGAAATTTTCTGGGAAATGGGAGCGGTGGGGTCAAACTACCTCACTCTGACTAGGGTCTGGTGCAGTGGGGTCTGGTAAATAATATGACTGGACAAAAGAGGGGTAGGTGTCTCCTTCCCTCTTTGCTTTACTTTACAAGGAACTCAGTGTTGCTGTCAGGTGTATTGACACCTGAGTGAACTGGCTCTTGATGTGATGGAAGCACATTTGTCTGCCCACTGAGAGAGTGAAAGAACTATGCCCCTCCCCAGGCAGAACAGCATAATCTCCTGATCTGAGATGCCTATTTTGGGACAAGTTGGGTGCGTCCAGATGTGCATGTATGTTTTGTTCTCCTGGGACAAGAAGCAGAGGCACACCTTGTGCCACTGCTTCTTGTCCCTGGGGAACACCTGTGCTAGGGGTATCCAGGGATCAAAAAGCAAAATGGGGGAAAACCCTCCCAAAAAGGAGCATTGCATGCTTGGGCAGTGTGCCCTTGCAGTGCAGAGAGCTCTGGACTGTGCAGTATGTGGCACTGCAAACGTGTTTGCAGCACCATATACCACACGACTGTGCTTGTCTGAATGCGCCCGTTGCCGCTAAGTCTTAGACATCCAGTAGGCAGAATAGCATATGGTCCAAGGAATCCAGCAAAATTAGTTAAGAATACTTAGAATAAACAGATGAGAGGGATCTTATGATGAGAAACATGTTTGGGGTTTTCTGTTTTTCCTTTTCGTAAAGACTTACCATTTGTCAAGCGGTCAAACAAGAAAATGTCAAAATCCCACATTCCCACTTTGGATAGCATATGCTGGAAATCAAATATGAAAATCAAAATGACTAATATATCAGATTGTAAAGCAGACATTAAAATATTTACTACTGCACATCAATCAATCCTAAGAAGCACTTGCTGCCACTATAAAATTATCCTCAACAGAGTTACACAGATAGATTTGAAATTAGATTCATATATCAATGATTTAGACTTCAAAAGCCAAGTTTTACTCTGCTGCATGAAGTATATTCTGGATCTTTTAACTGACAGTAGTCTAGCACTTGGGATAAAAGGAACAACTTAGAATATGTTTTCTAAATAAAGCTGGAAAACATTGTAAAACCAAGGAAAACATTTTTGTAATGACCCATCTTGCAACACAAATTCTGCAATATTCCTACAGCTTCACAGTTTAATATAGCCTGAGTCCTCCAGGGGATTTTTTTCTTACCTACTGTTGTGATATGAGCCAGAATTGCTGCACTGTATTTAAAAATCCACACAAATAGGCATGATTCTGGGAAAGCTCCGGCTTATATGAAGCATGTATGATTACAGAGAGGGCTCAAACACTGCCCCTACCAGGTATACAGTTTTACACAATTAGCTTATTGCATTCAGGCTACTGGATCTGGAACAAGTGCATTAAACAGGGTTTGTCTATATGAGATGCTAACTGTACAGTAGCCTAATACTACTGCGCAGTAGCATGTCACAGCAAAAACCATGCTAATATACTACTGTGCAATAGTATTAGGCTACTGCGGAGTTAGCATCACTAAAAAGCCCATGCTACTGTGCAGTCGTGCTAATTACTGCGCACTGATTTAGTACTTGATTATACAAGTACTAAACTTAAAGCTCAGTTACTACAGTGGATTAATGAATGTGTAGATGTGCCCAGAATGTCTTTATTTTGTTCTCCCACCAGCCATCCATATAGTCAATTGGAAGCAGTCAAATGTGCATCTACAAAAGACATTTACGGTGGCGTAGACTAATTAGCTCCACAGTAAACATATCAGTGTCTACACGTGTACCCCTATTAGGCTGAAATAAGATAATTAACTCCTCAGCAGCCTAGTATTTGTAAATACAAGTACTATCCTGCTGCAGAGTTTTTGACTCTGAAGCAGCACACATGTAGCTGGCTGGGGCATGAAGGTGCTTCAGTATGGAGGCTGCCTGATGGCTAGCCCTGTACTGGAGCACCTTGTGCCCCACTCAGCCCCTCCACAGCCTGTTGAACTGATGCTGGCAGGCTGACCCTGGAGCCTCCTGCTAGCTTGGGCTGCTCTGACCCAGCTAGATGTGCCCAGGAGCTATAAACTCTGGAACCATAGGCAATAAGCTCTGGAGTTTATTTCTTCATATTAATTGCATGTGTAGACGTGCCCTGTGAGCAATCTTACTGATACCAATTGGACTACTTATCTCATTAAGTATTACTCATCTTGAGGAAGAGCTGCAGAATCAGGTGATTATATTTTGCCTATCATGAGATCCCTTGCAGTTGCCGGCCTAATGTGGTAGATCATTGCTATGGCCTGTTATATATAGCTGCTACATTTCAACTCACAGGTAGCTGCATTCCACTAGCAGATTAAATAATCCCATGTATAGTTATAGATCAGTTTACATTTGTTATTCACTTGGGGATCATTCAGGGTGAAAGGCATACAAATTATAACTCCATTAATCAACAAATCCAAGCTGTCATTTGAATTGGACTCATCTGAAATGTTGGGATTAGGTTTAGACATTTTTTTGTTGCTCTGAGACTAGCTCCTTAAATTTATAAAGATAAAACCCACAGAAAAGTAGATCACCATTTAGGGGGAGGGTGGGAATGGAAGTGGGCCATTTCAGCCTGTTCACCCACCGGTTGATTTTTTGAAGGGCGAGTTATAAAATTACATTCAGTGGCAGGCTGTTTCCAAGGGGTGGGAGGAGGTAGGACTTACCCTTGCTTGTCCCAGGTAGTCTTCATCCAGTAAGTACAGAGAGGCTTGTGGTACAATTCCACACAACAGCCTGGATGCATGGAAATACCTCTGAAAGCTTAACAGTCTTTTCACCTTTTTCTTGGTGCCAAGTTCCCCCGAGTGTGTTGTACCTGTGAAAAGCAATTAGTACAGAACCCATCACGCAAAAGGTCAAGAACAACTGTCTCAATTGTTGAAAAAGTAGAACAATTCCATAACTGCGAATCTCTTCTTTGGACCTTGCAAGAATTCACAGTGCCATATTCTCTGCTGTTGAGACATGGTGGTACAACATATCCTGTAACAATGCATACAAGAGTTTCCCCTTTCGTTTTAGAAATAACAGTGTAGCGATGTATCATAGACAGAAAATAGAGCCCAAATGGTTATGGGTAGGGGTCTGCTCAATTCCTGATTTCATGGATTTCACGGAAATTGTGATATCCAGGACTGTCTGTGAAATCAACTTGGAAAAAAAAAGTAATAAAAATAAGTGGGAGCCAGTAGTCCTTGTTGCTGTGGCCCAGCCTTGAAGCCCACTCAAGGGTTGAAAGCACTGGCTGGTGGGGCAGCATGAGGGGCAGAGTACAGGATGGTAGCTGCCCCCCCATCCTTCTTGTCCTGTTAGGGTCTCTCCACTAAGTAGTGCTGATGGGAGCACATCCAGGAAATATCCACAAAATTTGCTCTTTATGCTGCAACCAACCTGTAAAAATTGTTTCATTGGACCACGATTTAAGTTGATCCCTGGTTATGGTAGCAGGTTAGGAATTGAAAGACCTAGGTTCAAGTCCCTGTTCTACCATGGATGTCTTCTTGAATAAGTCCCTTTTCCCCAATGTGCCTCAATTTCTCATCTGGAAAATAGGGATGATATTCCTTCCCTTTGTAGCAGGGGTGTTGCGAGGCTAAACTACAAAAGTAAGGCATTTAGATACTACAGTAATAGAGAGGTATAGGTATAGAGCAGTGTATCTTATTGGCCAATCTGCAATAATGATGACAAGAAACACTTAAAATAATTTTCACTGGTGTTTTGAAAAGTGAGTAAGGTAAAACCAAGGTACAACAGAGAGAGATTTGATGCGATGATGTATAAATAACCCTACAGAACAGTAACATAACTAAGGGAGGCAAGTAGGGCACCTGGGTGCCAACATACAGTGGGGGCGCCAGAATGGTAGCTGCTCAGGGAGCCAATGCTGTGGCCGAAGCAGCAATAGCAGCTGATGGATGCAGGTAGTTTATGGTCTGTAATGAGCAGTTAATGGGGCATCTTGTTTCACCCCTTTAGATCAGAGAGGACATGCTAGTTTATATAATTCCTTTTTCCCACCTGCCCACTGCCTTCACTGAGGTACAGCAGTAGGGATCTACCAAATTCATGCTGGAAGTAAGGTGTGTGGCAATTCCTTTAATCTTGCATGTTCCCCTGTGTACACCTTGTCCCTTGCTCCCCACCCCCTCTTGCTGCTGCTTAGTGGATAACCTCACCACTCCCTCCTGATCAGCAGGGAAGCTAAAACCACGGTTTTAAACATGGTGCTGTTTTTGCCTTCCCACCAATCAGCAGCAAACAGCAGGGTTGTCTGTAGCCCCTCAGCCAATCAGCTGTGGGAGGCAAAAACGGCAATATATTTAAAACTGCAGTTTTCACTTCCCCAATTATCAGGAGGGAGCCACAAGCAGGGTGGAAACTTCAGCATGCATGAGGAAACTTGCAAGATTAAAGAAGCCACAGTATACCCCACTTCCACCATGAATTTGGTAGGTCCCTATACAAGAGTTATGAGTGCAGGAGTCCCTTTGGGATTCCCATTTGCTTGGGTGAAATTACACATTAGAGTCAGTGGGTGCTAATTCTAAGGAACGTTGGTTTGTGCTGAGGCTAATTAGTGCTCGTGATCAGTCACACATCCAGGGTTAATATCTTCTCCAATGGGCACTGTTCAACTTGCTGCTAGAGGGCTGGTGAGCAGGGGTGTGGCTAGGGGCTGCAAGTCTGCTCCATGTTTGCTCTGCTCTCTGGCCCCCTAGTCACGGTATAGACTGGGGAGCAAGGGGGGAAGAGCCCCCCCCCCACTGCTTGGATATTCTGCTTTGCCCCCCAAATTGCCCTGTGGCCCGCATCAGCCTTCAGATCCCCCCTCTGCCCCCGATACACCCCCCTCCTAGCTGTCAGTGAAGGTCGGGATGATAGCTAGTCTATCTGGAACCAGCACCTCCTGGGATACTGGGGGACTTGCAATTAGTGATTTTTATCTCAGGTGAACACCCAGACACAACCTAGGTAGCACAGCTCAAACATAAACCTTGCCTGAAGTGCTGTAAATTTAAGATGCCTAAAGGGCACTTAGCACTTGTTAATGAGCCTTAATGTGTAGTCATTCAAGTTTTAAGTGCTCTTAACATGATCTAATTGTAACGTGTAATCTAATCTTATACTTAGGTTGGTAAAATGCAGTGCATCCAGGAGAGAGAATAGACAGAGAGAACGATACTGTGAGGAAAGGCCTCCTCCAGTCCTGAATATTCTTTGTACACACTATTTAGGAAGTTGATATTATATACTGATAAGTCCACAAGAATTTTTTTGAGGCTCATTGTTATGTAGAGAATGTGTTAATGGTGCATGTCTGGCATGGCAGGACATGCAGTATTTGGAACTGGGCATAAAATTCTTCTGATCCCAACCATGCAATTATATTAGCATCTGCCAGGGGCCTGCATTCCATATCAGGAAGGGATGTTACAGCATAAAAAGCTGAATAACTTTTTGATGTTGTAGGACAAATCTAAGGAAACTGGATATGACAAAACTCCCAGCTTTTGGTAACAAATCATGCTTTTAATTACTGTTGGATTCTAATGAAAGTATATGTCTTCAGCAATCTCAAAATGGAAATGGGACATAGGGAAATTCTGATCTACTCAATCTCTTGTGGAATAGAGCTGAAGCCAGACTGTGTCAGGCTTGGAAGTTGAAAGAGCTAGATATGTTTCTGAATGAATTTTTCCATCTGTAGCATCTGTTTGTAGTTTTCTTTGCACTTTCCCCCCATTTGTCTCTACTGTTAGATTTGCCAGGAAACCTTGTATACCTAATTTTGATTCAGTTTAAAACCGTCTTCTTTCATGACAGTTTGCTTTGATTCTGTGTGAGGTCATGTGTGGTTAAAAAAACAGGTGTCTCTTTCCCATGAATGTGTGAGTAGTGTGGTCTTGGATGGTAAATAATAAGTGAACTGGAGTTCATGAACTTCCATGCCATCACCATGGTAGCATGAGTGGCCCTGTAGTGTTCATTGTGAATCAGCAATAGAATTCAGTTCTCATGGTCAGAAAGAAAATTGCCTGCTCTTCAGTGTATGCACCCAGAAACCTTCTCTGCATGGCTGGAGTTTATAAGAGGTTTACAGCGCCTCTTAATAAGGAGTTTCCTGGCAGAGATGTTGATTTTCACAGTGTGCAGCCTTTGCAATATAGTCTGCTTGAGCCTGCTGTAATGATAAATTAACAGAAGCAAAACTCCATTAGCTACCTAAATCCCACCTAAGGATGCATTTTCAATGCGTAAAAAACATGGCCCATTTTGCCAAAAACTAGTGTCTGTGATATTGTTCAGCATTTTCCCTGTGCACTGAGCCTAGTAAGGTTAATTACAACTCAAGTAAACTTTTAGTTTCCCAGTTTGGCAAAGAAGTGTATCAAAAGGAAATATTTTACTTGAGTTATACAACAGAAATGTGCTCTACTGACAAAAATGTCAGTTTGCTTCCCTAAAAGAATGCTCCATTGGAACCTGCAGTTTTCATAAGCCAGGTACAGACATTACACTTTTTCTGGTTTAGGTGGTCAGAAACTGGTCTATACCCATAACAGAATACAAGTTCAAAGCGCACGGGTTTAAAAATGGCAGAACCTGGTCTAAGGTAAACCTGGAAGCATGTAGTATCAGACTTAAATGATTTAAGTTAAACTGGTCCATCAAACTTCAGTACCTAATCCCTCTGGACTCAAGTTAGGCCCCTGGCATCCCAGGACCCTTTAATGTCTTCCCTGCTAACTACCCATCATGGGGTGGCTTACTAGCTTCAGCCATGCTCAGCTGCTCTGAGCTGTCAGCCACAGGCGTGGCGGGGAAAGGGAATAGCTGTAGCTCAGGAATTTTCTGTGTTTATGCAATGTCCTTAGATGGGGAGGTGGGATTGGGCCCCTTGGGGCTCCAGCAGGTTGCAGGCACCCAACATGATTCCTACAGTTGTGATTCCTGCAGTTCCACTAGGGGCCTCCTGCTGCCACCTGTAGTTTGCTGGGGCTCTGGACGGACTGGTTCTTCCTTCTGCGGGACCCCTTTTCCCCTGCTGCACAGGGAAGGAGGGAGGGCCCCTGCTCCCTGGGGCTGTGCCAGCTTGCATAGGAATGTAGCTAGGCAGGTACGAGGCATGGTGTTTGGGTGGCAGAGGACAGGACTGGTTCCCCTTGCCACTTCTCCCACAGACTTACCTGCTGGGGGGGGGGAGGGGGGCGGCGTGTGCACATGCGACCCTCCCAAATAATTTTTTCTCCCTCTGCCTATGCAAACCCATGTAGATTGGATCAATTCTGCCTTGGGCTTTTTGAATGTCTGTACATAGCCATACATAATATGAGATTGGCATTTATTTCCCTTCTTACTGTTAGAAGTAACATGTATGAGTACTATCAAAGGATAATATTGAAGACACACATGTTGTTTCATTTTTGCATTTTTCAGCATTTCATTTATAGTCAGTTTTGATGTTTCCATTCCATAGGCAATGTAAATTGAAGGCCAAATGTAAAAGGGAAATTGGTCAGCTATTACCAGCAAATGGGATTGTTTTTTTTAAAGATGCAGTTTACAAGGAATTATCTGAAAATGAAACGCTTCTTTTGAGGAAAGATTATGGTTGTTTGAGATAAGAAGTTATATTGTACCTCACTAAATCTTCTGTGTAGAGTAGATTTGTAGGAAAATAAATGTGTGCTAAGGACATCTCTTGCTACTCTTTTGCTTATTTCACTTTGTATTTGTGCTGAGTGTTAGTTCAGCTGTGAAATTCAAATTTGACTTTCTTTATCACTTCTATGGGAGTTGAAAATAGGCATTTAAATACTTTTGTGGCACCCTTTAGAGAAGTCTTTAAGTACTAATTTAGCATCTTATAAAATCTGTACCAGTTTTGGAAAGAAATACACACATTTCATAAGTATACAGTGGTCTAGCCAAGGGCTATCCAATTCTCGGTGGCTGGGGGCTGCACACCTTACAGGCAGCAGACTCTCCAGATGCACAGGTGCCCCTTGCTGCCCTTAATCAGGTGCACAGTGCTGGTTCCCTGCTGCATGCATCCTCCTCTGCTGCCACATGCGGCCCAGTTCTTGTCCACTGCACATACAGTGCAAGTACCTCAGTCCCCTCCCCCACTGCCATGCAGTGTGGATACGCTGGCCCCCTTCTGCTGTGCTGCCCTTAGTGGGGAGAAGAAATGGGAGCCAAGAAGGGAGGGGGAACTCAAAGTCTTCAGCCACCACTGCATCAGAAGCACTGATAGGAACTATGTCCAGCCAGGAGCCCACGAGTAGTATGTGAATCCCTTGTGGACAACATGTGACCCATGGGCTGCCAGTTGGAGATCCCTGACCTAAATGATTAGTAATGTTGTTAAAAATGTGCACTTTGAGTACTTTCTGAGTGGAATTTCTACCTCATGTGATGCAACAGTTATCAAAACATTCAGGGTACACACAGAAGTGCAGCTTCCCACTGTAACTGAGAACACTTTGCAGGAAGCGTTCTGAGCTGCAGTGATCCCCGGACCACACAGAAGTTCTCTGTTGGTTCTGGGAGGCGGGGGGAATCTAGCTGCTCAATGCGAGCCTGCTGCTGGTTTCCCCTGGCAATGGCTTCTCTTCCCTGTTGGCCTGTGCTGTTTTCAGAATGGGAAGGGGGAAAGGCAGCAGAGGGAGCTCATTCTAGGGGTTCCCTAGCTGGCACTGGAGGGTGGAGTGGGTGAATTGGAGCCCCAATACATGTACTCCACCCTCCAGGGAGGGCTGAAAACCCCCCAGACTAGAGTCCCTCTGCTCCCATCCCCCCCTCCCATTCTGAAAATAAGAGCAGGCTGGGAGGCAGTGCAGATAGAAGGTACAGAAGATGCTCTGTTTTGAAACATCGCCATCTGAACCATCATGCAATAAGGGTTCAGATTTTCATCTCATCAGCCATTTTTTAAGCAGTCTGCAGCCATGCACTTGTGTTTGATCATGGCTATAGACTGTTTTCTGTGGCCAGATCAGGCAAAAATGGTTATTTGTGTCTGTACCATACTAACAGGTACAAGGTTAGAGATAAGATTAGAGTACAAAGATAACATATACTTTGCTGAGGGCATTGAGTATGAATAGTAAATGCCTAAGCCTTACCTTTCTATTGAACAGGAAATTGCTCCAAATATTCCCAGAAGTCTTCACAATTTAGAAGTGCAAAGAAACGTAGCTGCAGCAGAAAGTGTTTCTAAACACCAGGGGCCAGCCTGTATTCCACCCATTAGGCATGAAAGTAGACTTAGGAGTCTGTATGCAATTCTATCCCACCCTGTTCAAGTTCCTGGGAAAGTCAGTTATTGCAAAAGCAGGGTGGGTCCTTCTCCTACTCACTGCTTTGGGTCAGAAGATGGTGTCTTATATAAGTAGATGCATTAGTAGATTTTTCAGGACTGGAATGAAGTGGAATAAGAATACTCAGATGTGTATAGGTGGAATAGAATCTGGCCATAGGTATTCTCAAAAGAGCAAAAACTAATAGCATAACTGTGGCAGAATTCTTCAAACATGATGCAGCAGCAATTGGCTTAAATTCTCTCACCATTTAAAGTTAGAAACATTTCACTACCTGTTGGAGGAATGCCTGTTATTGTTGTCAAGGAACAACTTTACCCTGGATTTAAATGATTTGCTATGTAGAGTGTTGCATGTCATGTGTCTGCTCAATGTAGTAGTCAATTTATTAAGTAGTAAACACATCGTGTTTCTGCAGTCTCTGGCTCAATTCAATTACAACATATTACAAGAAAATTTTATTCACTATAATCTACTATACTTGAGCGCACGCCATGGTTTCTTTCTAATAAGAGGAAATTCATAATATTCTTAGAGCATATTGTCAGATGAATTTTGAAGAGCAAGCTCTTTAACAGGAAGTCCTATGTAAGCTATGCGTATGCTCTTTAAAAGTACACTTGTTTTAAAACTAGTGCTGATCAGTAAATTTTAAGAATAATATATCAAGAATGGGCACATCTACATGCGATTCTCACCCCCCCCACCCCCGTGCAGTTGTTACAGTACCGTCACTTAGTATTTTCTTTAGGAAGTACTAAATGATGGCGCAGTAATGCCTACCCTGGCTAAAAATGGTTATTTTTAGCAGCTATAGTGCTGTAGTGATGCATTATAATGAGGTAGCTCATTGCTATGGTGATGTAGCCTCAGCATCATGGTTTGTGCTCACCGACTCTATCTTGTTCTAGCGATGAGCTATGATGCCATAGTGCATTGCTATGGTGACAGAGCATCACACGTAGACACTCCCAGTAATAACAAATCTAATCAACTGCATTATCAGGTTGTTAAATGGTCTTAAATCCAATGTCAGTTATGTCACATTTATAAACTATTTACTGATACACCCTTGTCTAAAAAGCACTTGAAAACAAAACTGAGGAACAAAAATAATGTTTAAACAATACAAAGGAGATGATTTTAAAGTAGCAAAAAGGGGGAATTTTAATTTCAAGTTAGAATTCCATTGTCCGCTCATCAGCTGTGCAGAGATTACAAAATTTTGGTAAAGGCCTAAAAGCAAATAGAAGTTAAAGATTAAGATTTTACACAAGGCATTTAAGGTTATACCGTGAGTTTACCATTTTCTTTATATTTCTGACATTTACCATATGGCTAAAGGATCTGGATTAAGCCATATAACAAGCTAAAGTACAATGTATGAATGACAACTTGTTGTAATTAAGAGTAAAATGAGGTACAAGACACAAAGGACTCAGCTCATAAGGGGCACATATATAGGTGCCCAAGGTGTCTATGTAGGTTTCTTTACACGTAAACCACTGCTATGGGTGAAAATCTGTATGGAGAGAAAAATATTGACATTATAAAGCTGCAAAGGGGAATGTGGGACAGGATCTGGCAAGTGTATGTAGTTCTGAAATGAACCTAAAATACAAATAAGCAGGGCTTTTGTTTTATACCCTTAAAACATCAGATGGGATTTGTGATGATCCTTATTTAATTGCTCTTGTGCCTTCTGGATGTTTTTCTGTTTATCCACAAGAGCAGCATCTGCATTACCCTTAGGGGTACACATCAACATATCCCACTGAAGTTTTACCTAGACCAATTGGTGAAAAAAATCTCTGCTACAGATAGGACATATTTATGTACAAGGCTACATACAGATGTTTCATAGTTGGTAGGGTCAGAAGGGACCTAAGCAGATCATCAAGTCCAACCCTCCTGCCATGGGCAAGAAAGAATGCTGGGGTCAAACAACCCAGCAAGGTGTCTACCTAGCCTCCTTCTGAAGACCCCCAGGGTAGAAGCGAGCACCACTTCCCTTGGAAGTTGGTTCTAGCTCCTAGCCGCCCTGACTGTGAAATAGTGCCTCCTGATATCTAGCCTGAACCTACTCTCCGTCAACTTATAGTCGCTGTTCCTTGTTACCCCTGGTAGTGCTCGGGGGAACAGGGACTCTCCCATTGCCTGCTGGTCCCCCTTGGCAAGTTTATAGGTGGCCACCAGATCCCCTCT
>NW_017728943.1:130888920-130893245 GCF_001723895.1 Crocodylus porosus
CTTGTCCAAATCGCCGGTGAAGATATTGAACAGTATGGGCCTGAGAACTGAGCCCTGGAGACCCCCTGCCCCCATTTCTCCAGGCTGAAAATGACCCATCCACTACCACTCTCTGGGTGCAGTCCTCTAGCCAATTTACTACCCATCTGACTGTGTAGGCATTGACACCACAGACGCCTAATTTTTTAACGAGGGTGGGGTGAGAGACAGTGTCAAAGGCCTTCCTAATGTCCAGGAAGACTATGTCCGCCATGACACCTGCACCCAAGACTTTTGTGACTTGGTCATAGAAGGCCACCAGGTTGGTGTGACAGGACCTGCCTCTAATGAACCCATGTTGATTGTCCCTAAGCATAAACTCTCCTGCTGGCCCCTCACAGATGTGCTCCTGGATAATTTTCTCAAAGAGCTTCTCTGGGACCGAGGTAAGACTAACAGGCCTATAGTTTCCTGGGTCTTCTTTCCTCCCTTTTTGTTCATTTCTACTGGAAGAAATTTGTGGTAGAAACAGTCTGGGAGCTGGACTGTATGGCCATTCCTCCTGCCTTATGGCTGGAGAACTTCACAGGCAATCTCTCCAGTCAAGGGGCAATAGAGGACTGCTTCCCAGGGCACCTCTACCCTTAGGGTAGCCTATTACTTAATACCCTACCTTCTCCCTTGCCTCGGGAAGTGTTAGGTTGTCAGGTGGCAGGTGCTGAAAAGCATCAGCTGCCTCAGACAGCCAGGGAGGGTTCCTGCCCAGGGAAAATGCCCCATCCTGCCAATCGACCATCTCCCATGGTGGGAGTCCTTATGGTTTTCCCTACAGGAGAATAGCTTAGCACCTTCAGCTCCTCAAAGCTGACCATGAGGAGTACAGGGAGAAAGGGCCCACTAACCTGCTCTGCAGCAGGGATATGGAAACCTGCCTTGTCCTGTGCTCCTTTGGGATGACCCAGAACATTGTGGAATGAGACAGGGACATTTTGCTGTGGTTGCAAGGCTCTCCAGCCTGCTTTGCTCTACTCTGCTCTAGGTCAGCTGTTCAGTGTGGGTGGCAAAAGGAAGCCGGAGAGGCTGGGAGCCAGGAGACAGGCTTCTAGGGAAAGCTTCTGCATGCCAAGTATCCAGCCCCTCTAGCTTTCCCTTGCAACTCTGTCACTAATCTGAGTGTGAGGGCGGTGACTTAAAAGCTGGTGGCAGGGAGCAGGACTCTAGGAAGTTCTCCTCAATCCGACCTTTTTCAGCTTTAAGGGTCTCCGAGCCTTGCTTCCAGCTTCTGGCTTTTACATCACCAACACACAACTCAGCTTGGGAGCATGGGTAGCAAGGGGAAGTTGGAGGGAGTTGGCAAAGCCCCCTGGCCTCTTTCTAAACCAGGGGACTGCCTGGTTTGGGGAAGAGTCAGGGAGAGGTGGCCGCTGCTCCGCTCACCTCCTGGGCTATGGGTTGAGGGGAGCAGCTGTCCCCTGCACCAGACTTTCTTCTGGTCCCCTGGGGACCAGAGTTAAGCCAGGGGAAAGTGTATAGACATCCAGTCTCCTGGGAGCTATTTAACTTTGGTTGTTGTTGAGTTATTTTTCTCCCCAAGTGGCCATTTTTTGCCCCAGGAAGAAAAGCCTAAGCATCTGTACACATGTGTTTTCTATTTGGTAAATGACAATTCTCCTGGTAGAAACTGAATGTCTGTGCGTGGCCTAAATCACACACAGTCTTCTGGTGGAGCAGCAACCTGAACCCAAATCCTCCAGCTCCAAAAATACATACTCTTTGAGTAAAGAAGATGCTAGCAGGTCCCTTGTCCATTTTGTGGGGCCATTATTAAAGATCACCATCAACTAGATATACAAAAATGTATATTCATGTTGGATGCTAGGGAGTAGTTGGATGATGGAGAGTAGCTGAATACTGCAAGTGGCCTGTAAGAGGTTAATATGTCATGAAGAACCACTGGTTTCCTCTGTCAAAGCAAAGTTTTACTGGCAGCACAGAAGAGAAAGGAGTCTCTCCTTTACATGATTTGCCACTCTGTACACCCCACCCTCTGTTATTTCAGTGAAATAAGGTTTCCTGTACTGCGAACTCCTGAAAACTTTCTACCAGATTTCTCCATTTTCTATTGCTCTGTGTGTGCTCATTTTCCTAAAGATACTAAAAAGATATCTATATCATTAAATACAATCTGTAAAACACAACTTCGACACCTACAACTTATACTGCTATTCTCCTACAAACCTCCCTCCCATTGTTCATTATATAGACATGTTTGGTTCATTCCCCACTATTCAAATGAGTGCCTGAAGAATCAGAAATGTAAGGGTTGTGGTGCAGAGAGGAAAGGAGATATTTCTAGCAGCCTGGCAGGAGGCAGATAGGTGACAGTGAATAGCAAACTGAGAGGACACAATTGGACTCCACCCCCTATAAATTTTGGAGATAACTTCCTGCAGTGGTTGCCAGCCTGACACCTGACACAAGCCTTTGGTATGTATGTAGATTCAAAATAAATTTTATTAGCTGAATAGGGCAAATTGGTGCTTACTCTTGTAAATTCCTCCAGCGTGGACAGGGCCTCTGCCAAACTGTAGCATGTATTGGAGCTTAGATTTACAGCTGTCCCACTCAAGTCTTGTCTGGAGCACTGCACCACATTATTCAGTTGTCCAAATTCTCCTCTCACATGGGACTTCCCTGGTTCCTGAATTTCATTCAGAATCCACATCTATCAGTTATAAAACCTTTGCTTTTATCTGTACATCTCACAATATTTTTTTCATTAAAAATTGCAAAAATCTGAGAAAGCGTGCTCAGATTCTCTTTGAAATGTCTAGATGTTAACTGAATACAAGTCTCACAGAGATTATTAGAAGCCTTTGTACAATATAACAGTAAGCACTTTGGGCAAAAAAATCTAATTTGTTACGTATTTTGTAGGCTGCCTGGGATAAGGGGGCCTAATTTGCTGTGACTATTATAATATAAATTAAACAATCATAACAGTACACAAAATTTTAAGACAATGGAGTTACAGCTGAGTCATTAATTAGCAGCAAATAATTTATTCAGTGTATTTGGCCTTGTCTTGCTGAATATTAATGAACAGATCACAATGGACTTGAAGTTACTTGTAAACATGAACAAATATTTTTGTTTGGCTTTTTTTTCTTCTCTATGGACTGACATCTATGCATGACGTTTAGATTTTGAGCTAGCTCCAGCTGCTATTGGCCAGAGAAGTCTCACATGTATTTCAAATTTTTTAGATTTGATTGGATGAGCATAATTCTTAAAATCAGTCAGAGAGTGTGAAGAGGTAAGTAGGACACTGAGTAGAAGAGTGAAAGATCTGAAGAACTGGTACATCTTAGAAAATTACATATTTTCCTTTTTGGTACTGATTAGGCTAAGATATCCCAGATATTAGTCTTAGAAAATTGAGTCCTGCACACCATCTGGATACAGTTTAACTTGTTTTATTTATCAAAGTAATATGAAGCAAGTGCTTGTACAGGAGCTTAGCTACAGTGCATGTGATCATATCCTTGTCTGGCTAATTTAATTGCTCTGTGAAAACATTTTGGTAATTTGTCACCTTACTGTGCCAAGTAGTGTCCTCGCTCACATAAAACAAGCTGTTGGTGACAGTGAGTGTTGGTAACAGTTCAGCCTACAAGCCATAAAATTCCCATAAAACTCTTGACTTTATTGTCAAAAATTAAGTATATTTAAAGAATTACTGTATCTCCTGGGGGTATCTGAATGGACCTACCGAACTAAATGCTAGCGATGGAGATGTGAGAATAACCTATCTGTCAGATGAACCTGGAAGAAAGGGTTGCCAGGTTATGTTGAATCAAAGTCAACCAAAGACTGTGGCACTGGTGTCATCAGGAAGGCTTTGGCTTCCATGATCACAGCCCACTCTTTGGCGAGAGAGGCAGCGAGCTGCTGGGAAGAGATGTGCTCCACCTCTCTCCCCTGGGGAGGAGGCGCTTCTCAGCGAGACTGGCTGACCTGCTCCACTGGGCTTTAAACTAAGCCCGTTGGGGGACAGGGGAACTACTGCCACTGCTGGCCTGCTGAGCAACCCTTCCAAAGCCAGCAGGCCAAGGCACTTAAGGGAGCCCACCCCTACCCCAGCCCTGGTGCAACCTGTGGGCAAGGCAAGAGCCCCCAAGGGGACACTTGCCTGCCTGTACACAAATGTCAGGAGCTTGGGGAACAAGCAGGAGGAGCTTGTCCTCCTGCTCAGTGCAAATATCATGATGTCATAGGGATAACGGAGACCTGGTGGGACTCCACCCATGACTGGACCATGGGTATTGATGGCTATACCCTGTACA
>NW_017728943.1:130893345-130901556 GCF_001723895.1 Crocodylus porosus
CCTTGTACTCGGCCTTGGTGAGGCTGCAGCTGGAGGTCAGGAAAACAGATCTTACGATGACAGGCTGAGAGCCATGGGACTCTTTAGCCTGGAAAGGCGTAGGCTCAGGGGTGATCTGATGGCCCCTGTAAGTTTATCAGGGGTGACCACCAGGATCTGGGGGAATGTTTGTTCACCAGAGCGCCCCAAGGGATGACTAGGTCGAACGGTCACAAACTACTACAAGACCGTTTCAGGCTGGACATAAGGAAGAATTTCTTTACTGCCCCAGCTGACTTCCTGCCCTTTGGGCAGGGGGCTGGACTCGATGATCTCCCGAGGTCCCTTCCAGCCCTAATGTCTATGGAATCTATGAAAGTAGTTTACGCAGTGATTCTCAACCCTGCAAGACGAATCCATGGTTACTCCCTGGCTCCTGGCAGCCCCTGCGTACCCAGCATGTACATGGGGAGGCAGATGCAGGGCCACACATTTCAGCCTGGCTCACTTCTCTCACTGCCTCTCATATTTCTAAGGCTAATGGGAAGGGCTGTTAGTCCATGTGACTGCAGATGCTTCCATACAACTTATCAGAGAAGCAGTCTTTGTGGCAGGGGCCATACTTTACCCCTCAGACCAGGTGGAAAAAGTGGGCACGATGGGATGAGGTCCTGTGCCCGTCATCTTCACCTAGATTCTCACTCCATGGTTCTCAACCAGGGTGCTGCTAAATCCCAGTATGTTGTGGAAGGGTGCCTGGAGGCTAAAAAAGTTGAGAACCACTGGGTTAATGGAATCACAGAACATCCAAAGAAGAAGAGTAGATTTAAAGGCAGACTTAGACATTTTCTCCTGATTTTTTTTTTCCAGCCCTCATTAGGAACCAGACTTGGCTGGTCAGCAAAATCATCTTATTTTAAATGCTAATAGGTCTAATTTAGCTTCCCATATGCTATTATGAAAGGGTGTTGTACATACCAGGACATTCGTTTTGCCAACAGCGTTTTATCTTTTTAATACAAAATCTTGACATTGCCCTTTCAGTCTTGTCTGTATAGCCACATACTCAGGATCTTTCACTTAAATCTGCATATGTTCTATACTTGATTACAGCTTTGTGACAGGAAATGTACCCCCCTCCCTATTCCCTTTGAGGAAAATCAACATAACCTGTAATAACACCAAACCCAACTTTCATTCATCATCTTAATGATTCTCTCTCCCTACTCCTTCTTTTCCTTAAGTCATTCGGAAAGTGTCCTCACTGTTATCGTCAGTACACCCTTTCCCTTTTCTAAGCACAGAACAGAAGGTCAGGTGACAAAAGGAACAACTCACCATTCCTGTATTAAAGAGACACTGTCAGGAGAATTTAAGTTTATTACCTATATTAAACATTCCTACCTACAGTAGAGTTTCATTTCCAGCTACTTCATTTCACACTGTAGGTAAGAATGTTTTCAATAGGTTTTTAAATTTTGAATTTTCGTTTAAGACAGAAGAGATGCAAACTGACATTCAATGATAGGGAGAATTTTGTAGCAAAAATGAATTTCGTAGCAAAAATGAGTTTTGTTACTGGAAAATGGAACTGTTTTTGCACTAAGACAATATTATGGAATCCCGTTTCATCTTGCATGAATAGAAGGCTCAGAGCAAGACAACAGACTGACTGGTTTGGGAAAAGTCCTTTAGCAGCCCTAATAAAGCCAGTATGCCTTTCAAGAACCTGTTGGAGATACCTCTCTGTAGGGATTTCTCTGTAGTGAAATCTCAGAGAGATGGAGAGAACCTCAGTAAGTTATTAAACCCTTTTGGTTTAATAAGAATTCAGAAGTTTTCATGTGTATTTGAGCCCATTTAGTCTGGGTAGTCCATTACATCCTTGAACACAAGGCTTTCTAGCACTCCCCATTTAATCTAGGTTCTCTTATGGTCTTGAAGCACTTCTTCTCCCAGCCAAAGAAAACAAAAACAAAGTTAACTAAATGTTATTAAACCTCAAAAAATATTTGGGTTCAGGTTACTGGAGCTTCAGATGAAGGTTGAGGTTGGCTTGTATTTTATCTGGAGGTGGGCCCTAACCAAGTCACAGAGTTGTTTAAAAGCCAAACCTGGAGCTCTATCAGAATTTTACAAATGTGCTTTCTCTTTATGATGGGATAATTGAAAACCACAGATCTAATCATCTCCAAATTTTGGATGTCTTGAGAGCCAGACTGCATAACTAGGAATCTACATCGTATTTTAGCAAACCTGATAATACTTTGCATTCTTCAGCACCTTTCACCTGTAAATCTAGAAGTGTTTTTTAAATACTCATTAAGCTTCCAGAATGCCTGTGAGGCAGGCAAAGATAAACCTTATTAAATGACTATAAAGGCATCTTTTTTTATGTACTGGCAAACTGAGGCACAGGTAAGTGAACTACATGCCCAAAGTCACACAACACATGGATAGTAAAGGCAGAAGGAGAAGCCAAGGGCCCTGAATCTCATTGCCTATTACTGATGGTGGTTCATCAAAGCTAGCTTTGTTCACTAGTAATGATAAATTGTTGGACTAATCTTCTGTGGGTGCATCTACATGTGCAACTAATGCAACGCAATACACTCCAGAGTTTATTGCTGTTTGAATATGTGCCCTGGAATGCAGCTTGTTGAACCAGGTTGGAGCAGCCTCAGTTGACAGGGGGCCTGGGGGGTTAGCCTGCCAGCCCAGAGCAGCTCCCTCCAGCTTAACATGCTGCAGTGAGGCTGTCCCCACAATGAAGCACCCTCGTGCCGCAGCCAGTTGGGGCAGCATCTACATGTGTGCTGCTGAGGAGTTTTTTACTCTGCAGCAGGATGTATTTACAAGTACTATCCTTCTGCAGAGTGAATTAGTTTACTGTAGCTTAATAGGGGCACGTGTGTTTACTCCAGCCTAACAGGGGTGCATGTGTAGACACCAAGATGTTTTCTGCGCAGCTAATTAGTTTACCGCACAGTAAACATCCTGTGTAGCTGCACCCTGTTTGTACAAAAATGTCAGGTTCTTTCCTGATAAATACCCATGTCTGTCTCAAACCTGGAGTTCCTCAAAATAAGTGATATTCAGACCTTGCAGATGCTTTCCAATCCCACTGTTTCAGTGGTTCAAGGAATTTCCTCATTTTTAATTAATGCGGCCAAGAAATGTACCATATCAGTCACAGACACAGCACATCATAGGATAATAAAGCCTATTTTAATCACCATATGTGAGTCACTGGAAGAATCTGGTTCGGTGACTCATTGAGCAATTTAGGCAATCAGTAAATTAAATTACTGCTGCCTTACTACTAAAGTTTTCTGTTTCTGAAACCTAAACTGTGCTTTGCTAAAAGGAAAATTGGAGGAAGATGATTCCTGCTGCAGAAGTACTTAAAACTCCAAATGATTACATTGCACAATATTCACATTATCTCTGCTTCTGTCTGTGGATAGTATGGAAGTTCAGCGAGCTTGTGCAAAGCAAAATGCCTGCAAACTGCCATCATGAAATTAGCCTGAGTTAGTTTCAGATATAAGATTACACTTCAAATTTCAGTCAAGTTTTCCAAAGATTGTGAGGTTTAGATTTAGATTCAGTGCTCTCTCATATACACATTTTAGTCTTCTGTGCCACAGCATTAGAACCCCCCATCCTTCCCCGCCCCTTATTCCATTATTTTGCTTGTATAGGATTTTGAGGGAATTTATGTTTCTAAATTTTAACTGTCAACTTCCACCTCCTTTTAAGTCACTTACTTCTGCAGGACAAAAAAAAGAAAAAAGAAAAAAAAAGAAAATGGCTTTGACTTTAGTTCTTACTCTCTCCATTTCCCTTGAAGTTATGGTTTGATCATAGTTTGTGCCAAGGGGAAACTCCTTCTGTTTCTCATATTTACCTCCCTGCAACAAAACACTCTACTCTCTATTTTCAGCCTTTGTGCCATTTGTAAACTGAACTTGGTCTTTCACTATAGGTACCTGAGTTAGTTAGGAACTCGATTCAAATGTTCACATCACTGGATTACTCATGGAACGGGGCATATTGCAAGCCAAGTAGACAGCAGGAGTACTTGACAAGAAAGTTAAGCAGACAATTGCTTGGGTCCCAAGAACTAGCAATGAGTATGGGATTGCAAGCCCACCAACCCTTGCCATAGCCCCCACAGTGATGATGATACAAGGAAGAGTTGCTACTCATTGCCTTATGAAGTTCTGGATTGGATTTATTGCTTTGCTGACTACAATTATGTACATTTCCATGGTATCAGAGATCTTCAGAAGTTGTGGCGGTCCAGTAGTTTGAGAAAAGAACCTCAACATAACCCTGGCACAATATAGGAATATAGCCAGACTGGTGGTATGAAGTAATCTGATTAAATACTGTGTTGTCATTTATGATCCATTTTGGCTTCCACAAATCAGCTTACAAAACCAAAAATCATTAGTGTAGCTACAGCTCAAGAGTGGTCGGTACAGATATTAAAAAAGTCTGAGGTGGAATTGATCTAAGCTAGATAGTTTTCTGAAAGCAGCATAGTTTAGATCAGTAGTGAACAGAACACAGAAGGCACAGACAGAAATGAAATTTGTCACATGATTGATCCCCCAAGAGCACTCTATAGCTGGCCCTAATAGAAGAGCATGGCTGCAGAGCAATCCAATTGCATGAAGAATTAACCCTCATTGTATAAGACTTCAGATGAAGGCAAAGTGGATCACTTTCCATACTTCGTGCCAGCTCCAGTGGCTGGGCTGCTGCAGCCTAGCTCTGTCCCTGGTGCTGTCTCAGGATTTGGGGGATGGAGGGGGGAAGGGCAGGGAGGCAGCTCAAGCTGGTGTTTTCCCAGCCTACACTGGAGTGGAGGTGGGTGGATTGGAGCTGGGCAAACACACCCCTAGCTCACTCCCCTCCTACCTCCCAAACTGAGACAGCACCAGAGCTGGGAGAGGCAGGGGTGGGGTTAGCAGAAGAGGCTGCCAACACATAGCCTCTCTCTCTCTGGATCAACTCCAGATTGGAACTACATCTCCCACCCTCCTGACCCAGCAGCTAACATCTGTTGGGTCAGTAGGATCAGTCTAACTCATGGTGCCTTCTGTGAGGTGCCATGAGTTAAATTAGACAACTGCCCTGCTGTCTCTGCCTACATTTGTTCTTTGGTGGGGGAGCAAATTTTAGACTGGGTTCTGCTATTTTTAAACCGGGCTGTGTGTGTCAATCTTCTGTTCTATTAAGGGTATAGACCAGCTTTGTGTGCTGAACTTCTGTTCTGTTACAGGTATGGACCAGTTTCTTATCACTTATACTGGTACCGGTGTAATGTCTGTACCTGGCTGAGAAGCTTAAGTCTCTATATCAGTTTCTGGGCACAAAAATAACAAAATGAACACTGAAATCTTACCTCTCCCCCAGGTAGGAGAGCAAGAGAATGCATACAGAATCCTGATGATCTTTAGCAGTTTGGGACTGTCAAAGTCAAGCTGCACACACCAACACACATGGACTGGGGGAATGTTTAGGTGCCATCACAGATTTCTGCTCAAACAGTAGGCAGATAATTTTACTCTAGGTGGTTCTTACTAAGCTTTTAGAAGTTCTGTCATCAGAATACAGGCAGTTTCCCTTTCTAGATAGACTAGGGGTGGGCAAAGTGTGGCCCAGGGGCCAGATGAGGCCCACCAGGCCATTTTATCCAGCCTGCAGGGCCTCTAAAACATTTAGAAAATTAATATTAATTTGTCCTGAGCTGCCTGTCATGCAGCCCTCGATGGCTTGCTGAAACTCAGTAAGCAGCCCTCTGCCCAAAATAAATGCCCACCCCTGAGATAGACTTTACAACTGTATTAATCATACATTAACTTTGTGCCAGAATCCAGAAAAAATCAAGTTATGGATAACCTGTGTATTAAACCATACTGGCCATATAAGGTGAAAAAATCCATTGGAATAACGGAATCTATAAACATCTCATAAACATAATATTTAAATTAAAAACATCTGAAATTAAGTAGCAATGCCCTGAAATATTTGTTTTAAGAAAATTTCAAGTGTTTGTTTAAAAGTAACCCTTAACTTTTTCACTTTCCTATGAGATGGGAATGTATTGGGTTTGCCAGAGAGAGATGTAAGTCCCATTTCTCTGAACCGGTGGGAGTTACATCTTGAACAAATGTTTCTCATGTTCTTCTTTATAGATGTTGAATATATTTTCCAGGAAAGTCTGCTCTCTATAGTTTTCTCTGCTAATCCCTCTCCTGTGCTCTTCAATCATGTTTTAGATCTAAACCTTCTCGTTGTTGGTAATAGTTACAAAAACAAGCAGTACACGATGCCAATACATTATGGTAATATTACTCCTGAGACTTCACATAGGAATTTTGCAATATTGATGTTCATACTTTCTGTGGTTTTTTAAGGAGAAGTTCAGTAACCAGGGCTTTGCTTGTATACATAGCATGTATTAGAGAGACAGGCCCTAAGTGGGTATAGATGGGGATAATATAAAATTCTGTTTATATCTTGGCAGTATGTCTTTGTACCCAGTTCTGGTACTGTCTGCTCATCAAGGTTCCCTCTAAGGTGTGCATGTGTGCAGACACGCACAAGTAAAAGGCTGGCCATGCACAAACTTTTTTAGTTCGTGTACCTGCTGGGCTGCGGCGTGGGACGCTTACATGATGGTAAGTTCCTCTGAGAGGCAAGGAGGAGGTGGAGGCAGAGGCGGGAGCCTGGCACTGGCTTCACAGGCTCCAGGGAAATGCTCCGTTCCCCCACTTAGCCTCAGGGAGCGAGGAGGCATGTGGCATCAGGGCTGGGGCATGGAGCACTTCCCCGGAGCCCACGGACCAGTTCCCAGGAGCCAGCAGAGCCTCACTTGGGGCAGGCACCTCCCTGAGGTGAGGCACGGCAGGGATAGAGGCTGGGGCTGGGAGCTAGCACAGGCTCCACCAGCTCTGGGAAACTGCTCCACTCCCCAGCCCTGATGCCATGTGCCTCCTCGCTCCCTGAGGTGAAGCAGGGGACCGGAGCAGTGTCCTGGAGTCTGCAGAGCACCCCCTAGCCCTGAAGCCCCCTAGTCCCCCAGCCTCCAGGCCCAAGCCCCCACTGCCTGCCCCAAGTGAGGAGCTTACCTTCGGTAAGTGTCCCACGCCGCACTGATGCAGCATGCTCACGGACCAAAGTGGCGCGCTCACGGACCACACTACTCCTTAGGGGGAACATTGCTGCTCATATGCATGCAGGACAGCAAATATGTCACTGTAATCCCTATTTGCAATATTAGTGATTTAGTGCTAGGAGACTTGACGTTACTTGGGACTTTAAAATAACCAGAGTTGCATCACTCCCTAAGAAAAAGACAGTAAATATACACATATTTGAAAATACGGAGGGTCTGCTACTTTTTGCCATGTAGAGAGGGGAAATTTGTCTTTTTCCAGCCTAAATGACTCATTTCAGGCTCGAGAGGGGAAAAGAGAAGTCCCTGGGAGGGAGAACACAGTGACTCAGCATCTGAACTGAAATGTGAAAATGACAGCTGGCTCACAGCCACCCCATAAATGAGCAGGGTGACTCCTCTGTAGCTGAAGGTGCAGTATACAAAAAAGTGGATGAGTTTTCCTTAAGATCCTGGGGGATAACTGTTCTTCTGGCATGGTTTTAGTATCTGCTGAGGTGTTGGGGCTTACAACCCACTTTATGGAAATGGAAGGCTCCCCCTAGCTTGCTCCTGTGGCCATATGGCTGAAGGCAGGTGAAACTTGGGGGCATTTGACCCCCACGCCTCTGGGCTTGGGCCTGCATGTAGGATGCCTGCCAAAAGACGTTGGAGCTATCTGAAGCCTCTGGTGGGGGTGGAGGATGTTTGCCGGTTGTAGGGTCACCTATGGTTCTGGACTGACTCATGGATTTGGATTTGATTTGGCTGATTTGGCTTGGAACACAAAAAATGTCTTTAAAAAAACAGTATTTAAAAAGGTAGCTCTTAAGTCATAGATGGCAGCTACATACATGACAAGTGTCTTGTTCCAACACTGATCAAATGCCCAGTGGTTTATAGTACCTCTCTCTCCAATGATCTCCCCCAGCCAAACCAAAAACAGCATGTACACCTGACAAATCTTCCTGAATTGGAAGAATGGATCAGTAAGATTCAATTAGAGGGAAAAAAAGAAAGCCTGATCTCCAACAGAAAAGCTCAAGAGGTTAAGGCAGGGG
>NW_017728943.1:130901896-130902762 GCF_001723895.1 Crocodylus porosus
CATTGGATCTGACATGAAGAGGGGAGAGGGGGCTGTGAGCTCAACTCAGCCCCTTGGACTAGCCCTGGGCCACTCATTTGGTCTGCAGGACCAGATGTGTTTGAAGCTCTGCTTTAAGGAGTATGAGTGTTTGACAGAAATACAAACTAAACAAATACATTTGACAACAAAAGTCAAATAACTGAGACCATGTTCAACCTGAATACTTAGTCACTTCTGCCACTCTGAATGAAAGCTGGAATTTCTTAGCAGCTGAGTCCATCTGGTCTTCTTGCAAGTTGATTTATAAGTAGGGACAAGTGAACTGGTTCTGATTTAAGCATGATTCCAATTTCAATGTTGAGAAAGATGTTTTGGTCTCTTACATATTTTTTGACATGGACTGGTGTCTTCTTGTACCCCTAAATTTGGCTCTTCCTTACTTTTCTGCAAGGAAATTAGCCCATTCTGAGCTACATGCTCTGCAAATAAACTGCTTCTGGTAGCCCAGCCGGCTCCTTTAAGGCTAGCATGGATATACCAATACCACTGAAGTTAAGAGTATAACTCATTCCTCCAGGTTGGATTTCAAATTCTTCCTATTCCTTCCCGATACCTTGCTGCTGGTGATACTTGATTCAAGTTCTGTTTTCCACAAACCATATCTTATGATACTGCATGAGTCTCAGAAGCAGATCTGGACAACATTTTTCAATTGCGTATTTTATTCACTGGCAAAAAAGACTCAGGTTAAGTGATGCTGTTGTTAGAAATATTATTAAAAATACATTATCAATAGCAGATTTAGAAAAACACAGCTGCTAGTCCTCCTTGTCTCCTTAATGGGAGAGGGAAGGGGGGTTGGAAATTGAAGGGAAAACTACCAA
>NW_017728943.1:130903142-130973273 GCF_001723895.1 Crocodylus porosus
GCAGAGGGTTTTGATCTTTTGTCTTCTCTCTCTGACCCTATTTGCAAATATATACCTTTTGTCTCACCAACAATGTGTGCCTAAGAATTATTATTCAATGAGCCTCCAAAGAAACGAACCATGATTTTTACATCACTGTTTATCAATTTGTCTTGATTAGTCATATCATTTCAGTCAATAAAAAATTAATAGTGTAGCTGCTGCTGTTGCCTTTGTGGGGGGTTACAAAATGGCTGCTGCCACAGTTGGCAACTGGCCACACCATCACTGTCAGCAGCAGCAGCAGCAGCAGCAGCAGCTGGAGCTGCTGCCGCCTCATGCACTACCGATGAAGCTGCCCTCGCTCTGCCGCTGGTGAAATGTTTCATTTTTACCATGTTCTAAATAACACATTTTACACTTTTATTTTAAAATGATGTTTTGTTTTGAAATGTACCTGCACATTATGTTTTAAAAAAAATAGTTAACCCCCCCCCCCCGAAATACTGTGTCAGATGAATTGTTTTTTTCTAGTTTATTGGAACAACAACCCCCCCCCATTATTTCAGGTTGACCTCGCATGCAAGTTTTTTCAGTTTTTTTGGTTGGCTAGCAAACTGGAAAATCAATTTTTCATGGAGCTCTATGCAATTGATCTCATGCTCTGGCTGGCCTAGGCAACTTGCTTGATTCATCTCATCCCCTATAACTCCTTAGTTTAGAGTTTGATGGAGCTCTGACCTGGGAAATATCCCTGGTGTGTAAGATTTGACAGATTTGACAGTAGCTGGTGTGGGCTAACAGAAGAGGAGGTGGAAGATTGATGTAGATGATAGCTCCAATATGAAAAGCCAGACTGTAGTACTCTGCCAGCTTCCAGGACCATCAGTACACCAGTGCTCTAAGTCTTCTCCCTGACACACCTTTCTATTTCCTCCCCTTCTTCATGACCCCACTCCAGGACTTCCCTTTCTAAGCCTTCCCTTCCTCCAGTTCTTAGTAGTTATGTAAAGAGTTATACAAACAAGATTTAAAATGCTGGTTTGATAATTGCTTTTTAATGAAAAACGTAATCACCAGAAGATTAAAACTGTAATCATGAAGCAGCTGTTTGGAGTCCCGGTCTATTCTGATGAAGACTGTTAATAACTTTTTGATTCAATGGTAACGTTGAATGTAGGAGGATATGCCAAAGCCTACCTAAACCTGAATGCTGGAGTTAATATTTTATGTCAGCACCAGTCAAATCATTGAGTAATTGCTTATTTTTAATTATCTTCATATAGTAGCTAAGCAGAGTGCAATAACTTTAAATTCTGGACACCAGCACAGATAGCAATAACGGGAAGGGAAAGACCTCTATGCAGACCTTGTATAAACTAGGGTAATTTATTAGGGGAAAAAGAACTACAAACATTTATTTTTTTCCTTGTCATTCATTATTTTCAGCAGAGACAAAATAACTTTAAGTTAATACTGTCCTTTAACAGATGTTCACCATAGACTATATCCCAAATCCACTGTCAACAGGAAGATGCCACCGGCCTTTGGGCTGGGTTGTAACCTTGTGCAAAATAATGTCACTGTAAGCCACTAGCCTGTGTGTGTTGTGTGTCCTTTCTGTGCCAAATCCAAAACAGTGCATTTCTGTTACAGCTACAGAGATCAACTCGGGGTGCATCTACACATGCATTAATGTGCTTTTCCTAATGTGCATTAAATTTAGTACCTCCAACGTAAGGTACTAAATAAATGTGCATTAGGCTGCCCTAATGCACAGTACCAAAAGCACAACTTTTTAAAATGATTCTTAATATGCAGTAGCCTATTTTGCTGCACATTAGTGTAATTGCTTGTTTTTTTTACATGACGCTTTAATGCACAGTAAAATAGGCTACTGCACATTGAAGTGCATGTGTAGACATGCCCTCCTTAGCTCAAACCATAGAGTTTCATGCCTTTAACTTTGGAGGTTCCTCATTCTAATCCTGAATATTGGACAAGATGGCACCCATCACACCACACTGTATTTACTTGACAAACTAAGCAGTGGAGACAATGAACCTGTAATCAAAACACTGGCAAGTGCTGGTTGTGAACAACAGGTGGCTGTAAGAGGGAAAGCTGGGCTGTAAGCAGGTGTATCAAATGAGATGTGATGATTCTTGAGTCACACACTTTCAATACCCGTTTTGTTTTTGACAAGTTTCTCTTTAGGGAATTAGGTTCGGTGAGGTGATGTACTTACTGTTGAGAAGACGGAAGTCTATAAATGGGTAGGAGCCACGGCGCTCAGAGAGAACCCCTGTCTGACCTCTCACCCGTGCATCTCCTGCAAAAAACAAAAAGGCCCAGAGATGTTAGAGATGTTGCTGCCCTTTCATCTTGTCCACTCCATTCAATATCAGTAGCATCTGCCCTGAAATCCAAGCTTCAAATGCCATCTTCCATGGCTTCCCTGTTGAACTTGGTAGAACAGAAGGGATCAAATGCTGACATGATTAAACACCAGAAAAAATGTATCCACCCTGAAAAGATTTATTTATCCTATTAAGCAGCTGCTCAATCAATGAGCAAATACTTATAACCTCAGGACTACAGCAGAAGTCTAAATTTCTTATCCCAACTATGCAATTAAGTTTATGGGTGTTACTTCACTGCTAAGCATATGCTCAGTATTGTGTAAGACTCACTGTTCAGCATTCTGCTCCAAAGAGAATAGTGTCAACCTCATATGTTCAGAAATCACAAGGCAAACTTCCCAAAATCATGAAACTGGTTTAAAAATCATGGGATGTTTTAAAAAATAACAAACACTGGTTTCTTTTTGAGCCTTCCTCAGATGAAGTTATCAAGCCTTTTTCTTAAACCATTAAACCTACAAATTATAAACCATTAATCAAGAGGCAAGGTCTTTTTTATGATACCATTTACTGGACCAACTGTATAGTTGGGAGGGCTGTTGAACAAAGTTTTAGGAATCAGGTGCCCTTCCTCAGGAGGGTCCCTGAAGGCCTTACCTGGACCAGATAAAGCCTTCTTGGACATTTCCTGGACCATCATGGCTACATCAACACTCCAATCCACTCCACTACTTTATTATAAATGAAAATTTTGATCTTCAGAAATTAGCATTGCCTTCAGAATCCCAGGGATGAGGTCTTTAATATGTTGGAATAAGACTGATTTTGGTTCTGACCGATTTCAGGTTATATTCCTTAGTTTTGCTGCTAGTCCTACCTTTAACCTTCTTCTACAGAAAAGTAGCTGTATCGCAGGAGAGTTATCAATAATACCTCCCAGGAGTGCTCACAGTGTAGGAGTCACAGAGCTTGAAAAAAAAATATTTTTAAAGAGTTATTTTTAAGGGATATCTCTGGTTGGCATGAGTTTAAAACCCAAAGAGCTTCACTGTTAAGTTCTATCACTCATACCTAAAACCAAGACTTCTTAGAGCACAAAAAGGTGTTCCTGGTGAAACAGTTATTTTTTCCATGTAATATTCTCTGAAAATGTTAGAGAAGTCCTTGACAGAACTGTCAAGTGGAAAGTTTTAGTAGGAGTAAAATTGAGGAAGGCAGTCCCTAGAGGTATGAGAGCAGCAGAAGATAGCGTTCTGAGCAAATGAGAACATTTCAAGTTCAGCGTCTTCAGGCTACAAATTGGAACCTACCTTATTTGTTTGTGCTTTCATTTATTTATGGTTGCTTATTATTTCATTTTATTTTACTAGTCTCAATAGCAGAGGAAGATTACATGTGTACTTTCTGGTACAGCTTAATTAGGACCACAGCTTGCTACTCCGAGGACAAGGACACACAAAGAAATTACCATGAGGTAAAAGAAGGCATGGATTTACCATATATCAGCCATTGTAGGGTAAGTATACTGTGTGCATGCTCTTACTCCGCAAGAGATGAAAATTAAATTTGTGGCAGACTATCCCTCCTTGACTGAGGAGTAGGCAACTGTGGTTTAATTTTCCTCTAATACAGGGTAAAAATAGGGACATGAGCAGCTACTTCAGAGCAATAGATGCACATAAAATCCTGCCCCCTCCCTTCTCTCCTTTTTACCATGAAGTAACTACCATATTTACCAAAACCCCAAATGCCCCTGAATTTAAGACAATTCCCCAATAATTAATTCTAAACATCAAATTTTTAAAATATTAAAAAAACCCCACTTCCCATGTCTAGAATTTAATTTTTGGAGGGTCCCCCCACCACTTAAATTTGTTCCCACCTCCCACGGTGGCAGGGGAACAGGTGGTGGTGAGGTAGGTGGCAGGGAGTGAAGGCCCACCTCTTGCCTCCTGCCCCGCTCCCATTTGCCCCCCTAATTGCCTGCCCCCAGCACTGTCTGCATATCCTGTGCCTGACCCCACAGTTCTTGTACCCCCTGTGGCCTGCCCTCCTTATCTGCACCCCTTCAACCTGCCCTCACTCTCTTGCATTGAGTAAATATGGGAGTTTTATTTTTATGTACCTTTACTAGCGCTACTTTATTCTGCAAGTATTCCCATTGGAATCTATGGGATGATTCACAGAGTTAAAGGATGGCAGAATGTGGCCCATATCATATAAACCAAATAAATGTGTACTTCTCACTAACGTAAGGAACAATAACACTGAGGAACAGTTCCTGCCCTGGGCTTTTATTTTTCTTGGTAGTCCAATGATATAAAAAAACCCATAAAGAGACTGATACACCTGTCATTGTGAGCAACGCAACAAATAGAGTATAACAGAGCAGTATAAAACAGAATTCTAAAGATAAAAAATAATTGGAAACCAAATAAGTTTCATCTTAGCATTCTGAAAGAAAAAGCAAATGATGTTGCATATCTAGTAGTGAGGATTTTCTATAAATCTATCAAACAAGATATTAGTGGAAAACAATAAATACCTGTATATAAAGGGGAAAGTGGATCTATACAGCTACCGGCCCATTCATTTGATCTTAATAGTATGGAAAGCTTTTGAACAAATTTTAAAGGCAAGAATGATTAAAGACATTGTGCTAAATGGCAAATAGAATATAATACAAATGGATTTATCAAAGGTAGTTCATACCAAATGAACCTGCTATTGTGATAGCTTTGATAAGATAACCGATTTTCTTAACAAGAAAAATGTGTTAGATTAATATATATGGGATTATTTAGGAACTTTTTCCTTCAGGTCAAAACAGAGGGGTATTGCCATCTTCTGCAGTGTGGGATGTACATTTTTTCCTTGGATTCTCTGAATAAATTAACTCATTATTTTCCGTTCTTTGCAGTAGCAAGGTATTAGCAGTTCACTTTTCTCCCCTGTTTTTACCTAGGGTAGGTTGTAGGGCGTTCTTGGTGTTTCTGATTTTCTACCTTGTAGGTGTGGGCAGGGGTTTGAAATGGTGATTTTGGTTTGAAGTGGCAATGCTTAGGTAAATAGCTAGCTACCTGTGAACACAGGGCATTGGACATCATGGCCCAATCGTTTGTTCCTATGACTTCAGTACAGCATTTACCGTAACAGAGTGCCACATAGTTGAGCATGCAGACATAACAGTTACATTAGTGATTCTCAATCAGGTGCCATGGCACCATGGGGTGCCTTGGGATCCTTTCAAGGGTGCCATGGGGTGTCACACAATATTAGCACTGCTAGGTGTGCAAACATAATTCACAAGGTAAACTCAGAGATGTCAAACCAGTTGTGGTCTTTCTGAGTTCTTTACAACAGAAGAATTGCATTCATACTTTTCTGTAGTCAATTAGCGAAGGCTAAAAGGTAACATTTTTGGGGTACTTTTTTAAAAAGGTAACCACTGAGTTACATGTCAAGAGCTGATGTGTGGCCCTGAGTGGTAGTTCCCACTTCTCTTTCAAAGCTCTTAAATGTAACTTTGACCATTCAGCCCCAGCCAGTTACAGGCTGAGCCACCAACAGTATGTGAAAAAGTCAAAGACAATCCTTAGATGTATCAAGATATTTCTAGCTGATACAGGAAAATATTAATGCAGTTGCACAGACACTGATGAAACTTCATCTGTGTTCAGTTTTGGTCATCCATATTCAAGAAAGATTAATTCATAGTGAAACAAGCGTAGAGCGTGGACAACTCTATTAGAATGACCAGGGCAATAAATGTATGCTCACCAGCGCGTATGAGAATACCGCGTTTCTGAAACACTCTTCCAATGGGAGTAGAAAGGGCAACCGCCCCCCCACCCCCAACAAGTCTTAAAATGGGGCTTGATAACTTTGAGTCTATTATGAAATGCAATTGCCTACAATATTGGAAGACCAAATTTGATCACCCACCAGGTCTTTTCTAGGCCTATGCCCTTTCCCCTGCATAATAGGCCTGGAGTTTAAGTACAAAACATGATGATCTGGATCCAAATCATCAGTGAATTGTTGCTGATTCCTGTTGATTGCCACGAGTCTTTTGTGGTGTTATTTCCTGGCTGTGAGTGAACCCAAGAGGTTGATGAATTCTTCCTCCTGAGTAACTGTTCAAGAAATCCACGTGCAGAATCGATCTGTGTCCATTCTTGCTTTGAGAACGCCATGGAGTGTATCTGAACCCAATATTTCCAGGGACTATTAGAAAAGGCTAGAGTTACTCAAACCTGTCACCTGGCTCCAACTCATGAATAAGTCGCTTAACTGTCAGCTTCTACCTCACTGCTCACCACTTGTCTTGAGGGAAGGTTGCTGAGAACATTGTGGTGGTCTAACTCCAACAGGATCCGACATCCTTTATTGTTCCTTAGATCACTTTTTCCCCCCAAAAAAGACTGCCAAGGAAGGGGGCAGAATTCTGCCAGCACAGTAAGTTAGTTGTAGGTGTACACCAGAGCATATGCCTTTTAGTTTTCTGGGGGGAAACACTGTTTAAAGCAAACTACTGGACTGTACATTTTCCCTTTGGTTGTTGTCAAATCTTTCATCAGTACACTAGACCTTTAAATCTCTCAGCACCTGCTGTGTTAGTTATCAAGTTGTGCACAGTGATGTGTTTACCTGCTGGGGTTTCTGAGAATGCAGCAGGTGGAAGGGAATAGATTGTCTGTACATGTATACATTTCAAATTGCCATCTACACCCCTGTTGTCCCCAGATCAGGAGTCCTATCACACTTCATTTTTGTGAAGAGAAGGGATGCTCCAAAATGTTTTCCTTTGTTCTCTTGCATAAGCTTTTATCTATTTGCTTTTAACCTTAAAACAATAGTTCTTTACAATCAACACAATTAGCCTGTTCCATTTAAAACCCCTTTATGTAGTGAATGGAAGAATTCTATGGCAACAGGACAGGAAATTTTGACAGCTGAGAGTCATATCATTGCTCCATCCTCATTGTGTGCTGAAGTGAAACAAACAAGGTGAGGGGAAATAGAAAGGGTTGTTTCTCTTTTGCTTCTTCAGGCTGAAGACATAACATAACACACTGGAATGTTTAATTTTACAAACACATACAGAGCAGCATTTTTGTCAGAGCCAAGTACTGGAGGCAGCCACTAGGCCTCCCAAGGGAGACATTTCCTGAGTGTATCTGTTGCCCACTTGGCATCCTGCTTTTTCTCTGTTTAATAAAAGCCTGTGCTAGGTAATAGGAGTTTATGTGGCTTATTATGTAACTGTCAGCAAGGGAGGAGATTCTAATGTTTATGACAATTTACTGTTGCTGGAACAACAACTAGAGACAAGAACCAGCATCTGGATGCAATCATGATGTCAAGGTCTTTTCAAGGTGGGGGAAAGGGCAAGAAAAATATTAAGCAGCAGTTACTGAGCTGCTAGAGCATCTGGAGTAAAGCGGCAGGAGAAATATTTCTTCTCCAAAAGCTGCTGTTTGAAATGGTGTGGGATTAAATTTCCCAGTGTAGGCAACACAAATTAGCAAAGAGAACATGATTGTAGCTGTGACACAATGACAAGGCTACAGCAATCGTTGGGATGTGCCACTGAAATATTTATTCTCTTTAATAGGCAGCTCTGTATGATAGTTCATGGGCACTACAACTCACAGGATGTTAAAAGTGTTTACCCTACTCAGCTTTTCTATGACTGCCGCCCAAGCATTTTCTGTCTTTTTAAAACTGCCTGGCTTAGGTTCTTACACTGCTGCCCATCACTGTAACCTCTGGGGGCCGTCCATAAAAAACTCATTCATAATCAGAAAGTCCCTAGTGGACTCTTTGAAGTTTGTGGCTCTTCTGCTTTTTTGAAGTGCACAAAGGGTTGGGTTTTCTGAGGAAAGATAGGTTGGTCTGAATGTTGGTGGAAAAGTTTTCTAAAAGCTTTTTTGATGAGAAACACAATCTTCAAAACCAGGACTTAAAACAGAGAAACATTATTTTTTTTGATCTCAAGAAATTTTTTCCACTGCAGTTGCCATGGTGATGGCCACTATATTTCCCTTATCATTTATTTGGAAAATGATCACGACATCAGAACTCAAACAAAGCTCCTATTATATTAGGTCGTGGCAATCCCAACTCTCTTCTCCAGCTGTGAAGCTTGGGTGACCTACAGGGTTCACCTGAAAAGCCTGGAATGCCATCGCCAGCACTATCCCTGGAAGATCTTTGGCATAAAGTTTCATAGATTTCATTTCATAGATTTCATAGACATTAGGGCTGGAAGGGACCTCGGGAGATCATCGAGTCCAGCCCCCTGCCCAAGGGCAGGAAGTCAGCTGGGGTCATAGGATCCCAGCAAGATAAGCATCCAATTTACTCTTGAAGGTGTTCAATGTAGGTGCTTGAACCACCTCCGCTGGCAGACTGTTCCAGACCTTGGGGGCTCGGACAGTAAAGAAATTCTTCCTTATGGCCAGCCTGGAGGATCATTGCACAAATGCCAGTGTCCTCACCGCTGCTAGCACTCATTGTATGGAAGCATTGATTCTTCAACACCAGCTGTGGTGGACAGGGCTCTGTGTGCGGATGCCTGATGTACGTTTACCAAAACAACTGCTATACTTCCAACTCCACCAAGGATGAAGGACATGCAGGGGCTAGAGGGAATGTTTCAAGAACATCTGCAAGGTGAACATTAAGAAGCGTGGATACCACAAACGGGGGAAGACTAGCCTGGGACAGAGCTACACGGAGATGCCTTATGAGAAAAAGTACATCTTACTTTGGGGAAAACGATCTCACCCTGGAGGCAGAAAAATGACAGAAACAGAAGGAAAGGAAATAGGATGAGAAATCCATGGTCTGACCCTCCCTTTAACCACCACCTGGGGCACTTGCCAGAGAATCTGCAGCTCTAGGACAGGCTTTCTTAGCCATCAACGGACTCATTTATAACCCTTTAATAGACCCGTGGGAGTGATCATACCCAACCACAAGGTGCTGCCACCACCGCCACTGACAATTGGCTGTAATGGTGCCCTTAGGTTTATAAAGATGGAGATGTCTATACTGCCTCCTATAGCAGTAACAGCACTAGGGAGTATTTCACTGAAAGGCAGCAGTGCTTCACTGCAAAAAAACAAAATGCAGTTGCTCTTAGAAAAGCACTGGGTTTCTGCCAGTAAACACACCCAAAACACAGAGCTAACACTGCACAGCCAGAGCTACACTGCATTGTATTTTTTTCATGCCTAGCAGCCTGCAGGCATAAAACAGGTACGCTGTGCTTCCCTGCAGCACTCTTAAGCATGGTCAGGAGATGGTGCCCACATGCCTAGTAGAGCTGGCTGCTGGTATGAAAGGCTGAAGATATGAGATTGGCTCTAGTCCCCAGTAGGGGAGACGGGAGATCCATCCGACTCAAACCATTTTTGTAAATTGAATTCTTAAGGTACATAAACATTTCAGTGCTTGGAGTTTTCTACTACTACTACTTAGCTCTCAAGTAGCCCTTGTTATCCAAATTCTTGTACATTTTCCCTTAAAACTGTTATAGTAAGGAGGGTGAGTACTTACAGGCCCACTTTAAAGATAGGATAACGAAGGTAACAGAAATAATGTAGTTTGGGGACACTGAAAAGCACATTGTATTAGGAACCAGATCTTTAGCTGTACTTCACTCTGTTCACTGAACCATGTTCCCTCTGAACAGTAAAGGAAGCAACCTCATTATCACTCAGCAATAGTAATTACAATATTAAATGTTGATGTTTGGTTTCCTTAAAGGTAACCAGCTGGTTAAGGTTTTCAGCTTTTGTCTGCCTGTTTTTGCAGAAAAAAAAATGTTCAATTTAAATTGGCGATATCCAGTGGGAATTTAAATTTTGAGTGAAAAATTTCTACAAGCTCAGTAGAAATCAGTGCTTTGAAACTTAATTATCCATACTTTACATTATACTGAAAATCCTTCAGAAGTTTGAAACCTTAACTGGGGGCTCGGGATTGTTGGTGTAATGTCCACAATGGTGTTCAGATCGCTGAGGCTGCAGTGTATCAATGTTTTGGGAACAATTTCTGTGCTACTGGCTCTGGGACAATTATCATTTGTTTTACGTAGGTACAGACAAACATGCTTACACATTTTCTGCATCTCTGTATTTATACACATAAAATGTGTATTGTATAGGTTCATACAATATGCATCATATCCTCACAATTCACAGCCAAAACTCAGCATTTTCCTTTATACTTATAATTGTAAATAATAGCTGTGGTGTCTCAGGTACTACTAGATAGTAAATGTTGACATTTTAATTACCTGTACCCTCCTTCAGAGAATATATATTTAAATAGGCATGTATATAAACACAGAATCACATAGCACAGTGCCAGCAAATGCCAGTATAGTAACATGGATAAGTGAGCTAGATAGCTTGTCTCTACAGATTTGAAATTTTGAGAAATGAAGTGACTGCCAGCAAGAGCTATCAACTTTTTCAGCCAATAGCTTTCATGTATAAAATGAAAGAATATAAGTCTCAATAATTAGCAGCACAGGAGACTAATGGAAAGTTATTGAACAAAAAAGCAGGAGGTAAGTCTTGGAAAAACAGTTCCAAGAACAGCACAGGGACTTTTATATGTGTGCTATTATAAATACAGAAAAAATCATCCCAGAGCACTTTTATGTCTAAAGGGACTAGCTTAAGCAGCAAGCTTCAATCTGCCAAATACCAAGCTTCAGCTGTATTACAACCAAGGCTGGAAAAAATTACCAGACACTGGTTAGCTGGAGGGCTAAAACTGATAGCTAGAGATGGATATAGGATTTGGGGCAGGAAGAAGGAAGAGCAGCAGTGTGGTATGGGGACAGTGTCCTGTTGGGATACTGAGAACCAGCTGCTAACAAGAGGCATTGTCTGAGGATTTGTTCTAGGCTCTGGGTCCTACATACTGCTGGGGACCTCCATGTTTGGAGACATTTTCTGGCTGGGAAAGCCTCTTCTACCTGCTGCAAGAAACTTTTCTGTCTCCTACTCCCCTGAATCAGTAGTATAACTGAGATGTTGATAACCAAGGGGTTGACTGGGGTAGCGGCCCCAGACACCATCTTTATTAGGGGTAGGGGCACAAAAGCAGTCATTGTGATTGTCATGGCAGGATCCTGTGCTGTCCTGCACAGATGGCCCAGGCATGGAGCTGTGCTGCTATGCCTCTGCTCAGGATCTCCTGGTGGTTGTAAAAGTCAAGGAGTGAGGTGGGGGAGAAATGCCTCTGTTACTCTACTTCAGTGGTTCTTGGCATTTTTTAGACTCCAGGCACCCTTGGATAGCTCTGAGGTGCCCATTGGAAACAGCTAACTCTTAGTTTTCACTCTTTGTTTGACTACAGAAAAATAATACAGCAGTTTTTCTGTTGCAAAAAACTCAGAAAGACCATAACAGGGCAGAATGTTTTTTTACCACTTCCAATTCCTGTTTGAAATCTCTGTTTTTTTTCACGGGACTCCTGTTTGCAAACCTAGCAGTGCTAACATGGTGTGACATCCCATGGCTATGGGACGTCACACCATACTGTGGCACCCTGGTTGAGAATCACTGCTTTATTTCTACTCCTCCTTTCCTTGTTTGCTGGTGATTTTGGAAAAGAAAATAGAGGCACAGTGCTTGCATTTGCCACTGTCCATATCTTTACCAGGGGGAGCAGCAGCAGCACGTGACTGACTATACAGAGCTTTGAATAGCAGCATTGTGACTGCCCCTAAATCTGTTGCCACTCAGCAAAACCTGGATCAGTAAAAAGGGGCGTCTTAACTCTGCAGGCTCAGGAAAACCATTTTTGCAATGAATTATATTTAGTTTAATATGCTGATCATTATTGTGCAACTTCAAGAGCTTAAAATCTTTCACCTGCTGGAGTTGGCGGGGTGGGGTCAATCAAGCAGGGAGGAGGTGGGGATATGCCTGCTTCCAAAGCACCTAGCATGGACAACTGTTGGATGCATTGCTTCTTAAACTAAACTGCCCTAATATATGGCAAGTCTTGCATTCCTAAAAAGTTATCTAGCTCTAGAATGGGTTGGCAACCTTCTGGGATTGACAGGCCAAAATAACAGAGTTTAGTTTGAGGAGGGTTGGAGTTTCCAACCTGGCCACCACTGCCACTACCTCCCACCAGCACTAGACTGGCACCAATGCACGGATGACTCAAAAGCTGCAGAATCCTCTTGCCACTAAAATGCTGCCAAACTGCCCCACTGCCAAAAATCTGCTGATATCCAGGATTGCAGGCTGGATGGAATTGCTCAGCAGGCTGATGCAGCCCACAGATGATTCTTGCTTTATAACAGTGCCTTCTGGCCCCATGGGCTGGATGAGTAGTGTGAGACTGGTCCGGGGGCTGGTCTGTGGGAATGGTTCCATAAGTGGCATTGGTCAGCGGGTGCACAGGATTGGTCCACGTGTGGCATGTGAGCCTAGATCCTGTTGTTTGCCAGCTAGGGTGACCATCTTTTCAAAATGGAAGTGCAGGGCACACACCCACTCACCCCACAGCCTGGCAGCATGGCCGGAGCAGAGCCAAGCAGGGGGTGCCATGTGCATCTGTGTGTGTGAAAAGCATGCATGTGGCTGGGAATACAACCAGGCAATGGTGGAGAGCAGCTCCCTGCAGGTATCTCTATCTGGAGGTGGGGAAGAAGGGAACGATGCCAGCCTGCAAGGGGAAATCCGCCATTTCCTGCATTTTTCTACAGTGAACAGAAAACCTAGATCCCTGTGTGATACTGGGAAACTGGGACAAATGCTGCCCCAGAGTCATTCAGCTCAGGACTGGGACTTGATGTTCACATTTCAGGACTGTCCTGTCCAATTAGGGATGGGTGGTCACCCTAATGCTAGCCTTACCCAGTGTGCCTGGAACTGCCTGCACAGAAACCCCTACGCATCATGGGGGTGAGATCTAGCACACAGGACCATGTCATTCAACCCATGAGGATCCCCACAGGTCTGGAAATTTAGCAGCAAGGGAATGGCAATTAACGCTGCCATGGCTCCCCCGCCACCATCTCCAAATTTCCAGATCTGTGAGGAGGCCAGTGGGCTGGATGACATGGCTCTGTGGGTCAGGTCTGGCCCATGGGCTAGGCTGAGCACCAACTAGTTTAGAAGACAGGAGGTATGCCAGTGGAGTTAAATGGTGCCATTGCTAACCTCACTGTTTTGCACTGGGCCCAAAGATGAAGATGTGAAACAGACTCCCTCACATGTGAATTTAAATCTAGAAAATTAAAATATTAAGGCCTCAAAATGTCTAAATGTCAAAAGCTGCAATAATAGTAATAATAATAGCTACACTCTGCTCTTAGCAACATGTAAGTGGGTTGTGTTACTATGGTAACATTGCAGATAATGTCTTACTGCCATTGCAAAATAATCTGAATTGTACCACTAAGAAAAGCACATTATTAATTACTTAAGTACTTCTTCGTGTTTACTTATCTACCTTTATAAGTAGTGCTGCTCAGAAAACAATATACATATTTAGAAATAAAAATGATAGGATGTACATTTTCATAGCTGTCGGTACAAATTTCTCAAAGCATTCCCATTGAGTGGTGTAATTACCTTCATTTAAAGATGGAGAAACAAAAGGTACAACAAATATATGATTTGTCCAAAGCTACATGGTAAAACAGTGGCAGAACCAGGACTAGAATTTCAGAGTTCCTGTGGCTCCTTGTTTGCTCAGACCATATAATCCTTGACACATATTTAACTAAGACTCAAAAATATCAGGCCTGCAATTAATTATCTTCAGTGTCAATTATTGTTAATACTCGTGATTCATGAGCCACTAAAGCAGAGGCGGGCAATTATTTTGGGCAGAGGGCTGCTTACTGAGTTTTGACAAGCCATTGAGGGCCGCATGACAGGCAGCCCAGGGCAGATTAATATTAATTTTCTAATTTTTTAGGGGCCCCACAGGCCAGATAGAATGGCCTGGCAGGCCGCATCCAGCTCCCGGGCCGCATTTTGCCCACCCTGCAGTAAAGGGTCAGTTCAACTAAGTACCCAAGTCTCTGAACTTCTATCTACTTAGATTGCTCTCATGTCTTGCAGTAAACTCTGATCTCACCTGTATAATGGCAATTACTGTAACAGGGTTCAACTGTAAACGGGAACAGATCTGGCCAGTCAGAGTTGGCATTTCTCAGAGAATGTTTTTCTTTATGAGCAGAGCTGAGAAATAATTGTGATAATTTGTTCAATAAAGTTCTCTCTCCCTCTCCTTCTCATCTACCTGTGATATTCATTATTTGAAATCATTAGGTAACACATATTTATAATGAGATTAGAACAGTGAATCTCAACCAGGGTGTTGTGGCATCCTGGGGTGCCTTGAGATCCTTTCAGGGGGTGCTCACACAATTTTAGCACTGTTATGTCTGCAAACATGAACACAATGATTTCAAATAAGAATCTACAGTGTTAAAAATGTTCTGGCCTGCTGTAGTCTTTCTGAGTTCTTTGCAACTGCAAAAATATTGTATTATTTTTCCATAGTCAAAAAATGAGTGAAAACAAAGAGCTGGCATTTTTGGGTGTCTGGAGCCTAGCAAGGTGTGATGAGTCTAAAAATGTTGAGAAACATGCTTTTAGAGTATAGGCAGGCTGTAATGGTTTGATGACCCTTCTTATAGGTTCCAGTGTTGGACGATAAGTAACAACCAGGGGTATGCAGTCAGCAAGGATTTTCTTTTTGTATTATAGTACGTTATTGTGAGGTAGTGACACAGCTTGTTAATCAATAATTCTTGTTCTGCAGGTTCATCATGAAGAACAATTTATTCTATGTTGATGGTTTAGCCACGTCACGTGGCAGTTCCCACGCTCTTTCTTTACATATAACCAACTAGTGAAATATTGACTGTAGACTTTTATAGCAGATTATACCACATCATATTTGCTTTTGGAAAATGGTACATCATTGAAGACTTTCATTTTTTCAGAGGCAGGACAGGCTTCCTGGGGGACCTTAGGCAAGTCACTTAATCTCTGTGCCTCCATTAGCCACTTACAGAAACATAATATTTTTCTTTCTTTTTTTCCACCCTTTCTTTTATCTATTTAGATGGCAAACACCTGGCTGCATGAACTCTATGTTGCAAACAACTCAAAGCCCAGGGCTGTAATCTTAGTACAGGTGTCTAATACTACCAGAATTCAAACTCTAATGGTGTTTGCTTTTCATACTACTAAAACTTCAGCATTATTATTATTTGTAGGTATTGAACACAGAGTTTGTACACATCATCAAGCCAAGATGCTTTTTAATATGAAGGAACAGTCACAGAATTTTCCTCACTTCTTCCAGAGCTGTGTGAGAGATTTCCAATACCTCTCTCATCAGCTGGAACTAGGAAGTTTCAAGGTGCACAAAAGTATAACCATAAACATAACAGTTAATCATACTTTTAATACACCTCCCTACCATTATAACAGTTTAATTGGAACCAAACCCTGACATTGCTCAGGAGATTTGACACAATGAGAGTTTTGTCTGAGGAAGGCGTAGGTAAAAAGATGAGTAAGACTTTCAGGATTTGGCCTTCTAAATTTTGTTCCAAGGTTGCAGCACAGCCAGGTTCCCCCTGGGCCATTTCTGTGAATGTGAATCTGTTCCTGAAGAACCTTGCCTCCCTGTACCTAATACTATTTCCAGGGATCTTAAGGTGCTTTCACGTGCCTATGATGTGAATCAGTATCCACTAACCCCATTTTACAGGTGGGTGACTGGGGTATCCTTAGAGAATGCGAGTCTTCAAAAGTTGCACAGCGAGTCAGGGAAAGAGATGGGAATGAAATGCAAGGGTCAAATCTCCCAACCCTGTGGCTAAGCCACAGAATCACACTTCCTTTCTTTGTCTCCTTTCTCTCCCCATGTTTCTTGCTCTTTAACATTATTTTCTGTTTATATCATACAATCCTTCCTCTCTCTACTTTCCCTTGGCTCTTCATTCCACTGGCACTTTTGATGGTCTTTTATAACTTTTATTCCTTTGGGCCTTTCCTTCAATTTCTTTGAGCCCTCTAGTCCTATCTCTGTTGTGCTTTCTGGGGGTTGAATAAGATGCTGCCTAGGACTGAGGAGTAGAGTTACCGGCTATCTATAGTCCCAGGAATTCCTACATTGAGAAGGAGAAGGAAGCGTTGGGTGCTGGCTCATAAACACTATGAGTTGCCCCTTAATACCTGGGAGGAGAAACTCAAGAGGAAACCTTACTCACTGCTTACAGTTCTGCTTATGAGTCACATTTAAGCTTACATGAGTTAGAGCTGAGCAGATGCTCCACTCATTCCAGATGAGTAACATGCAGGGGGGCTCGAGATTGGGGTAAAACAATCTTATTTGCTTATCATATACAGCAATACATACGTTCTTTCAAAATGGGAATATGGTACAAATATGCAGTGGTGGCTAAAGAAAAGGAAGATGGTTGAAAGCCTGGCCTGCAAACCTACATTTTCCACCATAGTATCATATACTGTAAGTCATCTGAAATACAGTAATCCATTTTAGTTATTTTTGGTTCCACATAAAACAAAACTCAGTCGTTCATTCTCAGGGTGCAGACCCATGACATGATTACTACAGTATTATTTATTTCCTTTTTACTTAGTATTAACGTTACTAAGTATGTTTCCTGCTTGTCACTAACTCAGAGTTTTGGTCTTTCTGCCCAGTCAAACCAAACTAAGTGTGTAGTATTTAGACATCCATTAATATAACTGTCAGACTTGATTTTTAAAAAATAGTGAAAATTATCATCTGAAAGCTAAATTTCTGGTAAATTAAAAATATCAACCATTGTCAATAAACTCTTTAATGAAGGAAGGATCTCTCAAAATTTGAAAATGCATTTTTCAGATTTTTTTTACCCTTCCCCCATTTCTCACCCCCCAAATTGTTAAAAATACTTTAACCATCCTCAATATCAGCCACTATTTAGCAAATGGAGTAAACTTTCCATATGGAAAGGTATTCTACAAAAGACTTTCTAGAGTATTTTTCCTCTGAAGCACTTGATACTGGTTCAAGTTGGAAAAAAGATACTATCCTGGACAGGTCATTCAACTTGGCCCACTATGGAAAATCCATGTACCATGTCTACTTAAAATTTCAGAAAAAATTCTGCTCGGGACATGAAGGAAAATTAGTATTGGATATCTTTATTGAAAAAAATATGAAGCTATCTACTAGGCCAGGTACAGACATTACACTTTTACTGGTATAAGTGACTGGAAGCCAGTCTATTGTGTAACAGAAGTTTGGCACTCAAACCAGTCTATACTTGTAACAGAACAGAAGTTCAGCATATGTATACTGGTTTCAATACGGCGGAATCCGGTTTAAGATTCGTCTCCCTCCACCAAAGGGTGAACGTGTATTCTGTTCGCTTCTGATCTCAACTATGCCACTTACAAAAAACTGCATAACTTAGTGCAAATCTGCCTCAGGCTTTTTGAATGTCTGTACTTAGCCTTAGTGCTTTAGTAGTCATTGTTAGATATGCTGACAGATATACTCATGATTCAGTGATACGAAAATATTTGCTGCCTTAAAGTACAATGAAACTGCAGGTTTTCTTCTTTTTTCATTACTTCTACTTCCTTAGAAGAAATGAATATAAGCTGATTAGTTATATGTTTCAGTAATTAGAATACTGTTGATAAACAGATATAATGAGGTACTCGCAGTTGACAAAGACCCCCATTTCCCTAGAGAACTGTCCCATGTTTCCTTTTGGTTGAGGTGTCATTCAGATGCCAAGCAGCAGCAGCAGCAACAACTGACTCCTGGACAGGCTGTCTAAGCAGATGTGTTGGCAACACATTGATAACTGAGCCCATCAAATGCTTAAGTTGCTGCCAGACAGTCTCTGATTGGTTTGCTCACTTGAATATCAATTTCTATCCTGCCTTCTTAGTCCAGCAACAGCCCAGAAATTATATTTAAAAGAGAAAAAGAACTAACAAGTTGTGTATGAAAGATTAAGCACATTGCATTAAGTGCAACCAACATACTTTTACAAGATTCCTCTCACCACAGTTTCTTGGCCATTATGCCTTGCTGTGCTATGTCTAATTTAGCTTTCAGCTGTACTACCTCAGCAGTTATACATAAGGGAAAGCATAGAGCCACATCACTCCAAGGGAAGTGAGTCTTTACGGACCAACCCCTGGCATACCTGAATGGAGTGATCCCCAAAAGAAAGACGTTGTTAAGATCCCCAAAATAAATGACTGCCTTTAACCTTTATATAAGGTGCACAAAGGGATGATCTGGGGAGAGTAAGAGCTTGTTGCAGTCTCCACACCCATGCCAGATCCCTGCACAAGAACCAGGTATCATTTTCATAGATTCATAGACTGTAAGGCCAGAAGGGACCTCGGAAGATCATTGGGTCCAGCTACCTGCACCAAGCAGGAAAGACAACTAGGGTCAAGTGACCCCAACAAGGTGACCGTCCAGTCTCCTCTTGAAGATTTCCAGGGTAGGCAAAAATTTGGCCTTCAAGTTGCAAATTCCTTAGGACATAAACTTTTTCTGGACATGTGTTTATTACATGCTGTACAGACCTGTGGTATCACTTCAACTATAGACACACCTGGATGGCTAAAGACAATAGCATATCTAGGGCATGGGAAGAGGGGCACCAGCCAAAGAGGGCTACAGTATTGCCCTATGGTCTGAGGAGTTGTTCCACAGCACATACAGCCCTGCACAGCCCAGTCATAGGGAGCTGGCAAGGGCAGTGCCATGCCCAGCAGTGTATCTGGGGGAGTGGGATGAAATGATGCCCCTTGCCTCTGGGGGGTGGGAGTTTCCATGGGAGGGTCAGCCTTGTCTCTGGGGGTAGTGGGTAAATAGGACACCAGGAGGGGCCCCTGGTGCCCACTTCTTTCAAATGTGCTGAGCACCTATGACTTTGGCTTCAAGGGTACTTCTACATGTGCTCCGGGGGTGGAGTTTGGGGCCTTAATAAAGGCACTGCTGAGTCTTGTGCATCAGCATCTCTGCTTTTTAAAATGGTGGTAGGGGCATTTGAACTCAAGCTCATTCGACAAGCTTTAGTTCAAGCTACCCTGCTGCCATTTTTAAGCATGGGGATGCCGATAACAAAAGATGCAGGAGGCTCCACAGCAATTGCCACAGAATTTCAGCATGTCAGAGCAGCCTCTGTGCTCATGTATAGGCTCCCCAAGAGCTCAGCTGTGCTAATGCAAATCACTGCAGTATCATCATGAATTTGCTGAAAAGTCCTTCCCATCTCCCTTTCTTGGATGCACACTGGCTACCTATGGGGAATATGTGAACTAGGGGTAACATCAGAGACACTGTGCACTATAACAAATAAAAGCAGCAGCTTGGCATTGACAGAAAAGGTGCCTAAAGGAGACAAAAGAAAGAGTAGGGTGAGAAATGTCTGAAGGGGAGAGAGTCAGAGAAATCTTGAACAGAGAAAGAGGCGTAGTGACCTTTGAACCAAGGAGATATGAGACAAAGGGACAGAGCAGAAGCAGGTGCTATTTTGCCATACAGTAGAATAAACAAATGTATCAAAAGCCACATTGCTACTGTGAAGTTTGACCTATGAACTGCAGGTAGGCCTGATCCAAATATCTTTCAAATGCCACTGCTAGAAATTGAACTCCAGATGAGAATACTGCAATTTGGGCCTGTCTCTGGTACTAACTTTACCAACACTTATATAATGTGTCAGTGCCAAGAATAGCACTAAAGAGACACCCACGTATGAACACATATACACATTCCCTTCACCCCCAAAGCACATTAAGACAGCTTTAGAAGGAAAGCAGACTCTGGAGAATAACACTACAAAGACCTCTAGTACTGAGAAAACACTTAGGGCTTTGTTGTATGTTAATTTTAGGTGGCTCAGGGAGCTCTTAGCCCTGGGATCGTCTACGCGTTAACTTGTAAAACTGGTTTGAAGCACCCTTCAGACATCTTAAAGTTACACCACTCCAGGCTAGGTTTATCTGTGATCTGTGTTACCCAACTCATACTACACTGTGTGGCCACTCTAGGATACACATTAGTGTAACACCCCACCCACCATCCCCTCCCCTGTTGGCCGAGGTTGGACCTGTTGTCCCAATCCCTCCTGCCACCCCCACCAACCAGATCAGCCTGTTGCCTCCCTGGGCTCTGTACCCCACCAGCCTACTTTGGCTTGCTGACCTCCCACCCCTCCCCGGATCTGAGCTCAGCCTGGAGAAGAGCGGCAGCCTGGTAGCAGACAGGCTTTCCTGGCTGCTACCCAGGCCAGTGCTGGCAGCCACAAGTAAGCCAGAGGAGTCAGGGGGGATGGGTGGGGGGTAGGGAGGGAGCCCCAGGGGTACAGAGAGGGCAGGGGCAAAGCCCCAAAGGACACGGGAGCCCCGAGAGCAGGGGAGAGGCGGATAGCCCAGAATGGGAGTGGAGGGGGATTCTTACTTTTCAGTCCTCAAGGCCCCTTGTCACCTGAACATGCAACTGCTCTAAACTGGAGCTAGCACTAACACTAATTACCACTTTGAGAAGCCTAAGTGTAATGTGTAATAAGGCCCTTACTCTTTTTAACTGAGAAACTCCACATGACTTTCCTTCAGTATCTTCTAAATATTATTGCAACTTAATGTAGACTACCAACACCACATATAATCGTACCATATGCCTTATTTGTCCTTTTCACCATCAACTAAAATATTTGTTTTCCCCCCCATTTTTTATACATAGAAACAACCTGAATATATATTTTTAAACATTAGAAACACCAGGCCCCCCTCACTGGCAGTTTAAGCCTCAGCATCATCTCCCTCAACACCTGGGGGCTGGAAGCTCAGCAGCTTAGGGTTGATTTTCATGTGATATTGCATTCTTAGCCCTCTGAAGACTGCTGATGTCTTTCAGGAGAAACAGGGTCTAGCATCTGCTCTTTTTAATATAAAAAACAAGCAGGATATGTTCTTGGGGTGGCTGTAAAAGTGTGGAGGCGTTTTCATGAGTCCTGAATGGACACTAAAAAAATTTTTTTTAAATTGTGTTTTGCCTTTACAGTTTACTTATTTACAGATCTTCCATAACAGCCAAAGAATTCTGGCTTAAATATTCACTAAACCCTTAGCTGTGTGATCCAGCTCCTTGACATCCACCACAAATAACTTTTTAAGAGTAGGACTGGGCTCCAATCTTTGCTTTTCACAAATCTCTGTCAATTCCAAAAGAGAATAGCCCTGGGCCAGGGTTTTTTGGCATGTCTGTGTGAAGGCAACCCAAAGAAAGCATTTCCTGACTCATCATATCCATGTGCAATTCATATAAAGCAGAAGTTCTGTCTCTGAAAATTGCAATACAGAACAGGGACAAGCAGTGAGATTATTCTTTTCCTTTCAAAACAGGTTAGATAGACTACATCTTCAATGAACCTGAAATAAGGACTAAAAAATCTTGTGTTGTTTTGTTAGAGCCTTCCTTAACTATACAGCCCATATCCTCCAGTATAATTAACAACTATCTGATAGATTTCTATCACCACACTATACCAGACAGTGGCTCATAGGATTTGGAAGTTGATATCTAATGCCATACAACAGACAGAGAGCACACTAAAAATGAACTATGGTACTAAGACTCTAAATGCTTGGGAGAGGGAGGGTATTATTCCTGCATGAAGTTTGGCCAGGCAACCCTGATTTCATTTTCCTTTTTTAACAAAAGATGAGTAAAATTCAATAGATTTCAAGATAAGAACCTTCAGTTTAAAGAAAATTCAGATGTCTGTAATGTAGGATGTTTTTCTGAAACGTTTCCAAAACCTTCAGAAAAACTAGGCTGGAAATCCTGTGAGTTCAGCTTTTGTTTGTTAGCATTTTACAAGATCTAAATGAGTCTGGGAAGTGTTTATCCAAACAATTCAGGATCTCAAAAGATGTAATTTGTATTTGTTTCTAAAATTGGGTGAAAATCCCAGGAGGTTTCTCAGAACCAGCTCATCCATGTTCATGGCACTAAAAAACCCCTTGAAAAAAGATCCTCAGCAATGAGAGATTTTTGGAATGAATTCCAGAGGAATATTCACACTATCACATAATTGAGAAAATCTTGCAAACTGTGTGTGTCTGCTTCCACATCAGTTTTTGACAGTGAGCATAGCAAAGTTTCCAAGCGTTGTGTGCCATATTGACTGTAGTTTAAATGTAGATATTACCTTAACCACAGAAAAATATATCCACTAAAGCTCTACTTAATAAATAGGTGTGGGCATAAGATCTTTGTTGAGCCTTTCCATTCCTTTTTCCTTAACAAAAACATTATCTCCTGTCTTCTCCTAAGGCTTGATAGTAATGTTCCTTAGCTGGACATGGCCCAACGAAAGGAGTTGCTGCTGGGTGGCGCAAAGAATGCTTTCCAGCACCAGAAATGAAGCCAGATAATTTGGTAGTAGTTCACAGTAATCAACAACACTCTTATTTCAGCGTGAGGTTTTCTATTCTCTCTTTACAAAATACAGGTAGGCAAATACATTGAAAAATAAGTTTCATGAACCTCGGAGATCACCCTCTGGTGCAACAACTTAAAGAAAACATCTGTTAGCAGAAGTCAGAGGGCCAATTCTGCAGTCCATTCTTCTTCAGCTGCTGCTAAGTTAGAACTCTCCAAACTCTGAAGGAAAAAGGACAATCAGATGCATTCATCACCAGCACAGAGAGGCAGAAATCTGCTGAAGTAATTTGCTGTACTTTGCCAAGCTCTGTTTCAGAATGATTTATGGGCCTTCACTTATTAGAAAAGTGTACACTACCCACTACACATTCAGGGATGTTGATTTGAACAAAATTCTAGTTAATTCCCCAAACTATTCCCATTTATATGGTGGGTTCAGGGAACAGAGAATGCTTTTCTGAGCAAACCTCCTGCTTTCAAATAAGAAACAGAAGGAAGTTGTCAGCATTGAAGTAAAACCAAGCAAATCAAGGTAGCTATCTTATTCCTTGAATATGACACCCTCTGGTTAATAAGTCCTGCTTGTTTACACTGCGTGGTCTGAGTTATTTGAAATGTTTTGTTCAAATATTTAGGTTTGTAGCCATAGAGCACACCATTTAAATCTAGATAATATACATCCGCCACACAGTGGTTGGACATGCTGTACCATCTGTTGGCTTGGTTAATATGGAAATGCGGAAAGATATAGGTTTCCAAATTCAGTAAACCTAGCAAGGCTTCTAGTTTCTCTCTTATTTTCTATCAAACAAGTCGAAATATGCTGAGCTAGATCTGCCCTCGCTCAGTATCCTTTTGTGTCCTTTCAACTAGTACAGGGCTGTCCAACTTGGGGCCCGCAGGTAGACTGCAGACCCCTGGATTGCCTCCCACACTGCTGTCTCGGGGGGAAGGGTTTAGGGGTGGCGTTATGTGCCAGCAACACTGCCTCCGCAGCTGTGGGGAGGAGATCCCAGGGTCACATTGTCACAGTGTATGGACAGTGAGGTGTGTAGCCCAGGAGCAGCACATCAGCATGTGCAGCCCCTGGCCTCAATGAAGCTGGACAGTCCTGAACTAGTGTGTTAGAAATGGCAACTTTACTCTGCATTCACAACACATAGGGCCATTCATCTGAAGACCCTGACACTTTTTGCAAAAGTCAGCATAACTGCTTCAGTGAAGTTTTCATTCCATTGTTATTTCTGTGCTACGTTCTCTCACAGACTTGTGTGTGATGCTGACTCATAGGCCGGGTACAGACATTACACTTTTTCCAGTACAAGTGATTGGAAATTGGTCTATACCCATAACAGAACAAAAGTTTGGCACATGCAGACTGGTTTAAAAATGGTAGAATCCAGTCTACGATTTGCTTCCCACACCAAAGTGTGAGCATGTGTTCTGTACCATAAAAACCATAAAATGTTTCATAAATAAGAGTACAGAGAGAAGCCCTAACCAGGAGGCATAAATACAATGATATTAGTTCCCAATTGGCAAATGAAATGGGAAAGCAAATTAGTGTAGAGACACTGATTAAATATCCAAGTACTCCAAGGATGAAATTAGCTGGAAGGAACCTAAACCAGAGGAGCCCAAGTGGCATTTATCAGCCTTGTTTTGGCTGTTTTAATTGAAAGAAACATATAACAAAAGATCACCCCTGAGCCAAAAATACTGTCCAACAAGAAGTGACAAATCCAGTCACCTTCTCCCTTCTTTACAGAAAAGACTAATTACTTTTCAGAAGACTACGTCTTCTGAAAACTGTATCCTTCTTACATCATCATATGATGCTTCCAGTTCCACTTGAAATTGCTGCTGCAATGCCTTGTTTCTTACCCTGTTACTGAAAATTTTCTTAAGGCTATTTGAAGATTTTCTTTTTCTTGAGTTTGACCTTGAATCAAGCCAAACCTCAACCATGGTCACTTCTAAATGTCAGCTCCTCTGTACACTGTACTGCACAGACATAGAGTACAGAGGTAAAGTCTGTTGTTATAAATAGGTACCACTCTTTTGGAGTCAATGGAGCTGAACTCATTTATATCAGCAGAGTTGCATTTGGTGTCACTAGTTCATTCTAGGCTTTAATGCTAAGAGCAGGTATTCGCAACAAAATACAATGCACAGTATGGAGAATAAAACCTAGAGTTGACAGCTTAATACCATTATAAGATTTTAAGTATTTAAATAATTTGTCACATACAGCCAAACCAAAGAAATGAGTTTTCTATTCAATTGTATTGAAAAACATTGCTCAACCAGTATCAAAATCCATATTACATTGTGATTAAGGACAGGTTTCTTTGTATGTGGTAGATATCATCTTATAAGGAACAATATATCGATTTAAAACCTTAAAACTGATTTAAACAATATATTGATTTAACAACTTAAAATTCTCGAGGTATCTCAGAAAGATGCCTTCAGATAAAACAAGCAAAATAAGGTAGATAGTGACGTTACAAGTGGCCCAAAGTGTGAGATCACAAATATCAGATTTTTTCTTTTTCTCTTTTTACTTCATTTTTTCTTTTCCTGCTACTGTATTCACCAGTCTGGTCTTCTTCTTGGAGCCAGTTGCTTTTATTAAAGGACTGAATAAATAATAGATTTAGACACAGACACTATTATAAATGTGTTTATATCTCATAAGGAACATTATAGAGTTAGTTCCTGATCAGGTATAAGCTCTATCAAATCATCAGATGGTAGTCAATAGTGTCAGCTAACTTATTGTGTAATATTCATTTTTCAATTTTTGGCTAATTCACATTTTTCCATAGAAAACCTCAATGGAAACAAAGATTTGGGGGTTTTCCTTTGGAACTTTGCTGCAGCAAGAAACCCCACATTTTCTAAGCAGCACTTCTCTTACTTAGAGAGGAAAAATTTAAAATCTCAGATATGCTCTGTGGATTATACCCTTAAAATCAAGTATTGTGAATTATTTGACTGTGAATGCTTTAATTAAGATTTGCTTTCAAAGGGCAGAAACTAGAATGACTGAGCTCCCCGTTCAAGACTTTTATGTCAAGTAACACAAAACTACTTGTGTTAAACTCAGGCACACACAGACCAGTGCAGATTGGGGGCTGACTGGGTGGGCAGCAGCTCTGCAGAAAAGGACTTGCTGGTTACAGTGGACAAGCTGAAAAGGAGCCAGCAGTGTGCCCTTGTTGCCAAGAAGGCTAACAGCATATTGGACTGCATTGGTAGGGATGTTGCCAGAAGGTCAAGGGAAGTATTCTTCCCCTCTATTCAGCACTTATGAGGCCACATATGTATTGTGTTCAATTTTGGGCCCCTGACTACAAAAAGGATGTGGACAAAGTGGAGAGAGTCGAGTGGAGGACAACGAATATGGTTAGGGGGTTGGAGGGCATGCCTTGTGAGGGCCCCCAGATCTGCGTGCCTCAGGGAACTGGGCTTATTGTTTAGTCTAGAGAAGAGGAGACAGAGGGAATTTAATAGCAGCCTTCAACTACCTGAAGGGGGATTACAAAGAGGATGGAGCTAGACTGTTCTCAGTGGTGGTAGATGACAGAACAAGAAAAAATGGTCTCAAGTTGCAGCAAGGGAGGTTTAAGTTAGATATTAGGAAGAATTTTCGCACTAGAAGGGGAGTAAAACACTGGAACAGGTTACCCAGAGGTTGTGGGATCTCCGTCCTTGGTGGTTTTTAAGACCCAACTAGACAAAGCCTTGACTGAGATGATTTAGTTAGGGATGATCCTGCTTTGAGCAGGAGGTTGGACTAGATGACTGCCTGAGGTCTCTTCCAACCCTCATTTTCTATGATTCTAAGCAGCTCTTTTACTACCACTTTTCCATTAGAAAATATCGTTCAAAGTAACAAAAATCTTTGATTGCGTGGAAGGGAGATCAGACAGCTGCTTTGTTAATTACTATCCTGTGGTCATGTACAACCGTTAATTTCTAGTGATAGAAAATTTCCACTGCTAGAAACAATTCTGGGGGAGGGAGCAATACAAAGAGGAATGGAGTCTGCAACCACCAACACTCCCCTGCTCTTTGTGTCTTCCCTAGACTGTGCCACTGACAATATCTATGTAAAAATATTTAGGAGAGTAAGAAAGAAACGTGAAAGATAATACCTAGCTCTTATATAACACTTTTCATCTATGGCTCTTAGAAACTTTACAAAAAAAGTATTATCAGCCCCATTTTACAAAATAGGAACACTGAGGCACAGTATGTGAATGCAACTTGCCCAAGTTCATTCAGTACATCAGTTTCAAAGCTAGAAACAGACCATGTTAAGACCACTGGGATTCAAACCCAAAGCAGCAACTCCAGCAGTCAGAGGAAAAGTACACAGCCCCACTAGACTCCAGCCCCAACCCAGCCTGGTCCCTCCCATGTGGACACGAAGGAGGAGGCAGGTGACCAGGAGAAGCCTATGGAAACTGCAAACACCTGACAGGAGGACTATAAAACCCCTTCTACTTCCTGTGGGACTTGTCCCAGAAATAACTCTGTGTGCTTCTGGACTTTTGCCTTGCTCCTGCCTTAACCCTCAGCCTGACAACTCAGACTCCCACAGATACCTGGTGTGACCCCAGCCTGCCTATGGTAACTTAAGTCACTGCCCACAACTCAGTCAGTCCTGACACCTCAGATCTCCTAAGTTCAGTCTCACAAGGCTTGCTAAAACATGCTCTGTGTTTCATCAGCTTCAATATTTCTTAAGTATTCACTGTATAAGAGAAGGACTACAGCAACATACATCCTCACAGGCGAACCTGACACCTACCATCTCCAGCTGATACCTAAACCCTAACCCCAGAAACATCATCATGTAGAAGAAACACAACCTGGCCTGAGGTGAGCCACAGCTTTATTCACTTGGATTCTTTCTGGTAGTTTTCATTCATATTCTCCGATAATAGCTTTGAAATGAAATGAGGACACTCAAAACGTTTCAAAAGTTTTGAAATTTTTTGAGTTTTGAAGCAGCCCAGTGGCGGGAGGTGGGGGAGAGCCAGGGCTGTGCTCCAAGTGGCTCTGCCATACTCATGGAGCTTGGTCCGGCAGCAGGAGAGCCACTGGTAGAGCCGCTCCAAGCACAGCTCTGGCTCCAAGTGCAGCACTGGCCAGTGGTTCTCCCTTGCTTCCTGCCATCAGGCTCAGGTATATGGGACTGCAGAGCCTCCCGCCACCAGGCTACACTCCAAGTGGCTCTGCCTCTGGCTCTCCTGTCACCTCCCACTGCCAGGTTGAGCTCCATGGGGCTGGCAGAGCTGCTCAGAGCACAGTCCTGGCTCTGAGCACAGCCTGACAGCTGGAGCCTCCGCAGCCCCAAGGAGCTGAGCCTGGCGGTGGGAGGCGGGGGAGAGCCACTCGCCAGGTCTGGGCTCTGAGTGGCTCCGCCAGCTCCATGGAGCTCAGCTCAGTGGCAGAAAGTGGAGGGACAGCCAGTTGCGGAGCTTCTTGGAGCGCAGCCCTGGCCAGTGGCTCTTCTCTGCCTCCTGCCTCACCTCCTTGTGGCTGGCAGAGTCACTCGGAGTGCAGCCTGGTAGCAGTACTGGGGAAGGATCATACATTGCAGGTGGCTTGGCCAATGGCTACAGGAGAGGGCTGCCTCCAAATATAGTAGAGTTCCACTTGTCTGAACAGTTTGTGTGATACCACCTCTGTTCAGACAAGCAGGACACTGCATCATCACAAATTAATGGAAGAACTGAGAAAAGATGCAGATTTTGTTAAAAAGGTTCAAACAGTCAGGATCTGACTGCAGTTACAAAGAAATAATATGTTATTGGCACATTACTTGGCAGGTTAAATAGTAGAAATTATTTCTATTCAAGACCCTTGTTTCAATAAAGTCTTTGAACGTTCTCACTCACAAATGAGAGCAGCAACATGGTGCAATGTCATGCAGAGTACACAAAGTTGTTGGTAAGTTCAAGGAAAATTAAGAATGGGCCTAACATGTCTTTTTGAGTCCATAAAAAATGCAGACCTGTTTTTTCTGTCCTGTTGTTGCTTATTCTTGACACACCTGGGTATTCCCCAGTGTTGGCTAGACCCAGAACAGGAAGTACTGAAATATCCTGAGAAAAACTACACCATCTTATCAGACAGACTAGGCAAGGAATCTCCTGAGAGAACTCGCTTATGTGAGATTTTCAGTTCAATATTGTTGAACCAATAGGTTGAGAAAGTTCATCTCAAGAAGTTTTACAGGAGCTGCCAAATTATCTGCTTGTCTGCACAAACCATTTTTAAGGTTCGGCTTTCACTAGTTATTGAGACATACTTTGCAATGAAATTTGGCTGCATGTTCTCCGAGTCAGTGAATGTTTTTTCTTCACTCCATGATGTACTAGGCCTTAAACAAACTGCAGGTGGGCCACTGGTTGGGTTCCAGCTCCCAGTCCTTGTTGCCCTCTAATTGTCTTCATCTTATTTGTATTTTGATTTTATAGTTGCTCTTGCACAGTCCTGTTTCAAGTACCTCCTTATACCGCCAAAGAACAAACAATCCCTAACCTACTCTCCAGGACATCTCTCTCTCCCCCACAGTTTTTCCCTGTAAAAAATTAATTGAAATGTTACAAGAGACAAAGTCTTGAGAAATAGGTTATTTAAATAATCAGGACAGCAGATCCACAGTACAATCCATACAGAACTAAGTCAAATTTTGTAGGAAAGGCTCCTCCTTCTTCCTGCATCCAAATTCTGTGATGCAATCACATTTGTTACTGGAGCTATTTAATTTGGCAGACTTATGACAGTAATTTATAGAAATGATTGAAAAACAAAACACAGCTCTTTTTAGCACCTTCTTGGTATGTGGCCCTGTTCTGATAAGATGCCACCATATGGCCTTGGGACATGGCTCTGACTCTAGGAACAGTTTTTCATAGGTTTTTTAAATGATTAACATGCAACGGCTGCTAACCACATATGTCACGTCTTTACTGCTAAATACGTACAGGGTTTTTAATTTTATTTGAGAGTTACTAATGGACACAAGACACCCCAAGATACAAATCACAGTCAAAATAACATGCATTAATTTTACCATAAGTTAAAGATCAGGCTAGTGTTAGACAGAGGCAGAGAACTGATTTGGCTTATTTTATTCTACAGTAAAACCAAAATGCCTTGTTCTCACTGTATTTTGCCTTACTGCAGTGTAGCTCACACTAGCTAGTTACCTCAATTTAAGAAACAGCATTTTTAGCAGCTTATACATCCAGTTCTCAAAAGGTGGTATAACAATTTGAAACATTTAGATATGATTACGTACAACAACAACAACATTCGCTCCATAGTTTTTATTTTGGCCCAGACGAAGCTTATGGGACAGATCTTCAGGCAATGTTAATATTTTTAGCTGACAAACTGATGTTCTAATGTTATATACTGCATTTATTTACCCCAAGACACCAATTCATTTTTTTTTACTTAATTTAAACTAAATCTTGGCATTGAAACATGATAAACCTTGTTCTTATATGGTTTCCAGCTTAGTTTTTCTTGCCCAAGAGATTTGACCAATTGGGACAGTCTGAGATATATTCCCAAAGGTGCAGGTGATCAAGTCTGTATCAGCAACTGATTTGTGCCTCATTCGTCACTAAAGATCACCTCTGCTATTCAGTATTTAGTAAAATAAAGGAGTCCTGAAGCATGTACTGCAGCTGACATACAGGTTGGTCTGTAAAGGTGGATATAAAAATGGCTGGATCATCTGGCTCAGAGGGTACTAGTCAATGGATCAATGTCTATTTAGTAGTTGGTATCAGGGGTCAGTCCTGGGGCTGGTTTTGTTCAATATTTTCATTAATGATCTGGAAGATGGGATGGAATGCACCCTCAGCAAGTTTGCAGATTACACCAAGCTGGGGGATGTAGTAGATATGCTGGAGGGTAGGGCTGGGATTCAGAGAGACCTTGACATATTGGAGAACTGGGCTAAAAGAAATATCATAAGGTTCAGCAAGGACAAGTGCAAAGTCCTGCACTTAGGACGGAACAAATCCCACGCACTGGTAAAGGCTGGAGACCGACTGGCTAAGCAGCGGCTCTGCAGAAAAGGACCTGGGGGTTTCAGTGGACAATAAGTTAAGTATGAGCCAACAGTGTGCCCTTCCTGCAAAGAAGGCTAATGGCATACTGGGCTGCATTAGTAGGAGCATTGCCAGGAGATGAAGTGAAGTAATTATTATAGAGGGAAGTCCTCTATTCAGCACTGGTGAGGCCACATCTGGAGTACCGTGTCCCACTACAGAAAGGATGTGGGCAAAATGGAGAGAGTCCAGTGGAGGGCAACAAAAATGCTGAGGGATGTGACTTCTGAGGAGAGGCTGAGGGAACTGGGCTTATTTTGTCTGGAGAAGAGAAGACTGAGGGGGGATTTAATCGCAGCCTTCAGTTACCCAAGGAGGATGGAGCTGGACTGTTCTCAGTGGTAGCAGATGACAGAACAAGGAGAAAGGGTCTCAAGTTGCAGCAAGGGAGGTTAAGATTAGATATTAAGAAGAATTTTCTCACGAGGAGGTTCTGGAGCAAGTTACCCAGACAGGTTGTGTAATCTCCATTCTTAGAGGTTTTTAAGACCTGGCAAGACAGAGCCTTGGCTGGGATGATCTAGCTTGGGACAGTCCTGCTTTGAGCAGGAGGTTAGACTAGATGACCTTCTGAGGTCCCTTCCAGCCCTAATTTTCTATGTTTTTATGCTAAAAGGATAAGGAAGATTTTCCCTTGGTGAGACAAGTTACTATTACTAAATAGTAATAACTGGCCCATGGTTTATATTTCAAATGGGATTTTGATTATGCTGATTTTCTTTTTGTGGAAAATTTCCTCTTTGTCAAACTGTTATTTTTGGTCAATATTATGAAATGGAAACTTTAACAAAAGAATTAAAGTTTACATAACAAAAGAAAAACACTTTTCTTTTCTCACTCTGTTGACACCTTAGTTGCAAAAAGATAAATTCCCTCTTGGAGAAAGTAAAAGGAAACAGTCCCTGTTCCTGTTAAGACTTCTGCATTGTGCTAATTTACAAAATACAATATATGTACACAATGCTTTCCAATATTCAACTAGTGTATTAAACAATGCTCTTTATCATCACAAAACCCTCTAAAATAGTAAAGGCTAGATTATGGCTGATTCCTGTATTTCTGGTTAGACAGCAATAAGTGGAAGATAACTCTCCAGTTACATAAGCTTGAAAATAATCTGGTTTTAACTAATTTGCAGAAGGCCACATGACTGTTATGCAGTTATACTCATTTCAGAGATGAAAGGTGATGTAAAGAAATTCAAATTTGAATTTTAAATTTAAAGGGCCAACAGCATGCCCTTATTGCAAAGAAGGCTAACGGCATTAGTAGGATCGTTGCCAGCAAATCAAGGCAAGTGATTCTTTCCCTCTATTTGTCACTGCTGAGGCCACATCTGGAGTACTGTGTCTAGTTTTGGCTCTCCCCACTGGATGTGGACAAATTGAAGGGCTAGTGAGTCTAGTGAAGGGCAACAAAAATGGTTAAAGGGCTGGGGAACATGACTTCTGTGGAGTGATTGAGGGAAATGGGCTTATTTAGTTTGAGAAGACCAAGGTGGGATTTAACAGCAGCCTTCAGTGACCTGAAGGGTGGTTACAAAGAAGATGGATCTAGACAGTTCTCAGTGATGACAGATGGTAGAACAAGGAGCAATGGTCTGAAGTTGCAGCAAGGGAAGTTTCAGTTAGATATTAGGAAAAACTCTCTCAGCAGGAAGGTAATAAGATACTGGAACAGGTTACCCAGGGAGGCGGCAGCATCTCCATCCTTAGAAGTTTTTAAGAGCCAGGTAGACAAAGTGTTGACTGGGATGATATAGTTGTGGATGCTCCTACTTTAAGCAGGGGACTGGACTAGATGACCTCCTGATGTCCCTTCCCTAATTTTCATGCGTTCTATAATTTATAGTATTTAAGACTCATTACGATCATTAGTTCATCTACTCTGACCTCTTGTTTATCACATGCCATTGATTTTCATCCAAATCTTGTACATCAAGCCCAAAAATTTCAGTCAGGCTAAACAAAACACTCTAGTTCTTAGGGAACTGAAGAGAGAGTGTCACAGATTAAGAACAGGAGAGATGAAAAGACACTAGAATGCACTACAGTATAGCTGAAGGAGACTTTAGTATGGAAGATGGTATGAAGAACTGTCAAGTGGTTAACGCACAGGCTTGAGACTCAGATGAAAGCCCCATAACTGGCTATGGAACTGCCCGACTAGGGAACTTTGAATACAAGACTATTTTAAAGTGGCTTGCTCATTTTCTTTTATAGACAATAATACCTTGCTCGAGTGTTACAACGCTCAATTTATTCATTTTTGTCAAATGCTTTGAGAGCTACAGAGAAGTGTTTTCTTTAGAACTGGAAAGTATCCGGTTGTATATTTTCTATAGTGTGTGCTCTTCCACAGACCTGTATATTGCTTTGTATAATAGGAGGAGCAGCAAAATGTGATCACCATGAGAAAAATTTCATTTGAGCCGTTCCTAAAACTAGAAGAGAAGTGGAATGCAATATGCAGAGTATAGACAATAAATGGCTCGTTAAAAAAATTAATTGACACACAGCAAGTAACAGGTGTCCAAATTAGAAGGATATGCAATTGAAAATACAGACAGACAAAATTGCCACATACAGACATACAAATGTGGAGGTGGTTTATAAATACTACGGTGCAGACTGCTGTTAGAAAAAGGGGAAAAAAATGCCTGGAACATAATGTTCTTGAATGTTCATGGCTATTGTGACATCTATAAAACATCTCATTTGTTATGTACAAAAGATGAGATGTAATCACTACTCCACAGCTATATAGTAGATCCAACATCCTTCCTCTTTTGTGTGAAAATCTATTAAGGGGGGCTTTGCAGAACACTTCATAATTGTTCTCCATTAGTAATAATTTACATGACACTGCAGCTGCTGCTGAACATGAGGATAATTTCCCTGTTTTTTTTTCCATTTTCCTTTCAGTAAGTGCAGTTTAAATAAGCACCTACTGTAAATGAATTCTTGATAAAAAGACTGCTGAGGAGAGGGGGAAAAAAGGTAATTTGAAAGCACCGTGCTATTGTAGAACTGATACTAATCAGATCTAGCTATGAAGACCCCAGTTTTTTAGTTTGTCTCGCCCATTGCACAGAACGAGTGAACAATTCCATTTTCTTCTTTAACAATGGCACAGAGTGGTGTAGGGCAAGCTGTCATTTTACATAGAAAATCAATAAGGCAATGCTTTATTCATGCAATTTCTGTGCCTTTTTTAAATATTCACCTTTATTATGGTAAAGAAGATACTGCTATAGACCATATGCCAAGGTTGATTGTAAGGTTTACAGGGTGCAAACTGCCCAGAGAGGACCATGATTTACCTCTAGTTTCCAGCCACAAGCCTAAGGGAGCAAGTAGGCTGGAACTGTAAAATTTCTTTCATAGCAGTCTTTCAGTCAGAAAAGTGAAATGCACAGGCCCAGGAAATACTGAGCTGGCCAAGCAGCATGGGACTGCTATATATAGTCGTGTGTAATACTGCCCTTCAGTGACTATTGCAAAGAAATAATATGGTACTAAATAACCTGCTACTTAAAACCCCCTCTTTTTTGGCCTATGTAATAAAAACTTAACCTTCCCAAAGTAGTTCTAAAGGTTCTAGTTGCAGCTTTCTGAGATGTAAAAGATGTATAAAGTATCTGCACTGGCTCCAAGCACGATGTTCCCAAAACCATAGGGTCTCAAGCAGTTGCCTGCATTTTTTTCTTCATGAAAGATTAAAATACTATTGTACATTGACTTTAATTTACACTTTGGGAAAGTTATTCATGGTCTAATCAGTGAAAGGATAAATGAATCGGCAAAGGACTAAGATCTGTAGGGAATCTGCTCAAGTCAAATTTGCTGATGACACTAAGATGTGGGGGGACGTGGGCACGCTAGAAGGGAGGAATAGGCTGCAATCAGACCTAGACAGGTTACAGGGGTGGGTGGATGAGAATAGGATGAGATTTAACACTGACAAGTGCAAAGTGATGCACCTGGGGAGGAAGAACCGGCACCATACCTACAGGCTGGGGAACTCCCTTCTGGTCAGTACAGAAGCAGAAAAGGATCTTGGAGTCATCATTGATGCCAAGATGAACATGGGCCGGCAGTGTGGGGAGGCAGTTAGGAAGGCCAACCGCACGTTGTCATGCATCCACAGATGCATCTCGAGCAGGTCCAAAGAGGTGATCCTCCCCCTCTATGCGGCATTGGTCAGGCCGCAGCTGGAGTACTGCGTCCAGTTCTGGGCACCGCACTTCAAGAGGGATGTCGACAGCATGGAGAGGGTCCAGAGGAGGGCCACCTGCATGATCGGGGGCAGCAGGGCAGGCCCTACGAGGAGAGGCTACAGGACCTGAACCTGCTCAGCCTCCAAAAGAGAAGGCTGCGGGGGGTTATCTAGTGGCCTGTTACAAACTAGTCAGAGGGAACCAGCAGGAATTGTGGGAGTCCCTGTTCCCCCGAGCACTGCCAGGAGTGACCAGGAATAAGAGTCACAAGCTGACAGAGGGTAGATTTAGGCTAGATATCAGGAGGCGCTACTTCGTGGTCAGGGCGGCTAGGATCTGGAACCAACTTCCAAGAGAAGTGGTGCTGGCTTCTACCCTGGGGGTCTTTAAGAGGAGGCTAGATGAACACTTCGCCAGGGTCGTTTGACCCCAGTACTCTTTCCTGCCAAGGCAGGGGGTCGGACTCAATGATCTGCTCAGGTCCCTTCCGACCCTACAAACTATGAAACTATATTGGCAAGCAATATGAATTATTCAAAGTTAAGCAAATAGTCCCACTGCTTATCACTACAGTCCCATTGCTTATCTTTGCATAAAAGATAGTTAAGAATGAATTTGTTGATTTGAATCTGGTTCACAGTAGCCAAATGTTCACATCATAAAACACCACCACCATGGATATTATGTGGCCATCCTGTTGCCAATAACAGCAGGGAATCACAAAGACAGAATAAGTCTGGAGAAGGCACTAAGCACTATGTTGGTGGTGAGAGCAGCATGAAGATGGATGTCACTGAATATACCATGAGGAGCCAGCCTTAGGGGTGGGTGAGGTGGGCAACTGCCCAGGGTGCTGTGGTCAGGACAGCACTGCGCACACATACATAGCAGCAACCAGCCCGCCTAGTCAGCAGCACTGCTGCAGGCAAAGCCAGGTAGGCAGGGGCATGGGGCACAGTCCGACAGAGTCAGAGCTGCCTGCACTGCCCAGCGACAACCCTGCTGCTCAGGAAGGCCTAGGCTGGGCAATGTAGGCAGCTCCTCTTCCTCTCCGGACTGCACTCTACGCCCTGTGCCTGCCTACCTCTGCCTACAGCAGCACCATTGACTTGGGTGAGGAGCTGGGGGGGCAGTGCGCCAAAATACAAGTTTGCCCAGGGTGCCATTTTCCCTAAGGCCAACTCTGATATGAATCTCCTATAGCTAAGCAACGGATATTGCTCCAAAGGCTGCATGCTCTCAAGTATCATCTGAAAGCGCTAAGTTACCCATCATTTTCAAATTATTATTCTTTAAAATAGTAAGGTTTCAAGAAAAAATGAAGTGACAGTTGGTACGGAGGCATCAGTTTGCGTCAGTCGCACTACATTTAGTAAGTCCCCTAACAACGAACACGAGTGGGAAAGTGTTGCGACACTGTTTTTTGTAGAGGAGGTAACAGGGGAGGAAAAGAGGGATGGAAATGTTTCATGCTGTAATTCTTTATTTTTGTTACAAGTTTAAAAAAAAAAATATTAGAGCTATTTATTCAATTCTTTAGTATATAGAAACAAGGCCTGCTCCATCCAGACAGAAGGAATAGTACCAAATCATAGTCAACATTTTCTATTCATTAGTTACATAGAGAAGACATTGAAGCTATACTTTGCCACTGGCTGTTGCATAAAGGATAAAGCAATAGACAAGGATAAAATAAAAATATCAGTGGGGAGTAGTGTCCTTTTATGTTTATGTTTTCTGTTCTGCTTTTCCCTATGCTATTTTTAACATCAGACAGCCAGAGGCATTAAAAAAATAATCCATAATCAATTAAATTAATTTAAGTTCTCCAACAGGTGTCACAGTGAATCTACAATCATCTGCAAACCATACCATAGGAATCCAGCATTTTACATCCCTGTATGTTTACATCACTGTAATCTATGGAAAATTTGCAATCTTATTTCCATAGAACTTTTTTTTAAAGGAGGGGTCATGAAGATGCGAGACCCCTATGCTCCAAAACTGAAGCACATGCTTTAAGGAGGTAAGCTGAGTTCTTTTTGCTGGAGTAGAAACAGGGAAGACCAAGCATTGAGATACTGTGGGAAGATGGCTGCATAGGTTCCCTTTCAGGGTCAGAGCTACAGTGTTAACTTTCTCAGAGCCACAGCTACTGCAACAAGGATCCCCTCCAGTCAGCATTCAGCTGTGATTAGAAAAAATCTTCTCTTCATTCTGCCTTCCCAAAACAAGGTGCAACTTATTTATGGGCATGGGGTATGCAAGAAAATATGGTAACGCTACTTGGAATTCAATTTATCCAGGGCTGTGGACTGATTCATTTCAGATTAAAGGATTAATTTGGAATACTTTTTTTCCCCCATGGGTTTAGTGTGTCTAGTGGAACATGGTAGGAATTGATGCTCTTTCTACAGAATTGTTAAAACAACCTATATTCCATTAAATTTTATAGTAGAATAATTATTCTCTACTACATTTTCTGAACTAATTTACAACCTATAGAAGAGAGATGAACTTTATGTCAAATTATGTGCCAATTGCTGAAGTCACCAGTTAACTCAGTTCAATGGGACTTTTCAATTTGGGAACATAATCCTTCCTTAACTCCTGTGGACTTTAAGAAAGTGGCTAAATGTAAAAGGCTGTCTTATATAAAAATCACTTCATCAAAAAGGCTCTTATTTATTCAATAGTACCAAGGTAAAAGATGAACAGATTATTTTTCACTGGTTTTTAATAGGACTTTATTTTCTCTGTGGTGCCCAGGAGCTAGAGGTCTCTCTGCCTGTTCCTCCCCATCTTGATGTGAAGATCCTATTTTCCCATTCTTAAATCAGGAAAACCATAACATAATAAAGTTGTTTTTTCATCACAAACTATGTTTGAACTTCAGTAATTAAATTAAAACCCTAGCAACCAAACAAATATTAAAACTACACAACTATATTTTGTGAAGTCAAAACTAGGAAATTGGTCACAACCACAGTAACCGTGTAATACTGTGGTTTAATTTATTGAGTTGCGTAGCATGATGCCAGTATCTGCATATTTACTAACCTGTAGTGTTACTGCACTTCAGTAACTATAGATCAGATCAAGTTGTTAGAGATTACAATATGCTAAAAAATTACAAAAGAAGCAAAGAAGAATGTCAGACCAGGAGATTATTACAAATTCTTACTTAGCTTTGAAAATCTATAAACTATTAATGTCAACTGGTGACCAGCGAATTTTACAAGGCCTACATGTTTCTCCAAGCTCAGCCAAACCAGATTCATGTAAAATTAGTTTCTCTTGCAAGACATCTAGTACTTCCAGGTTCTGGGTGAGATATTGGCCAGATGGGGCAATGGTAAGCAAGAGGTAAACTTCAGTAGAAAGGGTAAGGAAGGATCCTGAATCCTGGTTGATTTTTTTAAAAATACATTTCCTTTTTTGTTTTGACTTGAGACTGCATGGCTTTTTATGGCCAATTGGTGAATACTTGATAATCAGTTAACAATGTTCAAAACAATTCTGTATGTGCAATGCATGTGTATGTTTACACATATGCCATATATGTATGTGTGTGCGCATGTGGATGCAATGTATGTGCATGTACTGTGTAATGTGTGTAGGTCTACAACGTGTGAGTGCATGCAATGTGTTTGTGCGTGCACATGCACAATGTGTGTATTTAAGCTCTTGCTTGATGAACGTAGTACCAAAACCTTGTGGTGCAGATATGGTTTTGTTTTTGTTTTTAATTTCTTGCCATGAGGTGGAGCAAGCTAGTGGAAAGGCAACAATTATAATGTTAGTGAAAGGTAACAGAGAATTCATCAATTGCTGGCTGGATCAGGAATGCCGTGAGAATGGACTCTCTCTTGATACTTTAATTCTCCTTCTGTTGACTTTGAAATATGGAACTTAAATAGATTCTCACATAACTAAACTCACCAGCTTCTGGGCAGCAACAAAACTACTCTTTTTATCGATCTACCTCTCTACAGAGTACTGAGGCTTAAGATGGCTACTGTCATTCCATAATATTGAAAACAGACAGTTAAAGCAGGCAGTTCATTTTGGTTCAAAGTCATTCTTGTAGATAGAGATCACCTAACTTGACACCTCAAGATAGTTTTGAATTAGGACCTGTGTGCTGGTCTTTGTGCAGGCTATTTGCTCAGGGGTAAGTTTCAACCAAATTATGTAGCACCTCCAGCCAAAACCACAGTTGTAGGGAAATGCGGGGGGGGGGAGGAGGTGGCAGAAACACCTCTCTCTCAAGTCTTAGGAAAGGCCTGAGTTCAGTCTGGTTTGAGTACTGAACTAAGCCTTGGTTTGGTATTTAATTTTATTTAAATCAGCTCACTTGTTCATAAATCTTAATTTTTTAGTAAAAAATTCAAGCTTGCTTTTAAGATACTTAGTTCCAGCAGGTACCAGACGTCTCTGGAACCTCCAGCTTGTTCAGAGAACCCTGTTCCTGCAAGTGATTCTGTATGCCGTTCCTTTAATGATTAAATTAACTTCCTAGAGATGGGTCTGAACTCAAATACCAGGTCTGAATGCCTCCGATTTTACAGAAGCCTAAAATCTAAGTGTCTTTTGATCCGAATTTAACACAACTTCCCAACATTATAATGGGCTGAATCAAATTCCTGTACTTATGAAAAATTGAAGACGCTCGTTTGCCAAAACAGCACAGTTCTAAAGTTTCATCTCTTTCAGTGGAAGCAGAAGAGTGCTGGAAATCTACAGGCTCCTCTGACAATTTTTCTTAAGCATTGAGTCCAGGCATCTCAGTTATTCAGAGGACAGCAGCCCTTCCCCCACACCCGTTTCCTGCTGGGGTGCTGTCCTGATCTCCTATCAATTACACTATAGGCTCTGAGACTAAATGTCCATTTAATATGGCCATGCAAATCTCTCCACCTGTTTTGGTGTACAAATCCTAGATCATAGCATTTTGCTTGCAGTGGAATCTGCGGGATGCTGTGAGGGAGAAGCCAGTCAGAAGAGCTGAGCTAATACTGTGCGATATTAAATCAGCATCCTCTATGTTTGGAGCAAATCAAAGGCAGGTTCATACTGTAGACAGAAAAGTTCTTTCCCAAAATAATGTATGAATACAACTTCTTGGTGCCTACACTGCATCTTTCATTTAAGCAGAAGGGAAATGCTAGATAAACAGACCAGATTCAACATTACATTTAGCAGTAGATTTTCTCTACCTTGAAGCTTTTAATTTTTGCTATCTTTGTGTCAAAGTCTCTTCATTTCATATACATATTTGGCTGAACTAAATCTTTCTAATCTGCCCCACCAACTTATGTTCTTCAGGTAAGAGACATAACACAACTTTCTTTCCCTATTTTGTATAACTGTTTTGTACAATGAGTGAAAAATTCACTCTAGGGTTCCTTATTTGTGTTCAGAATAGCTGGTTATTAGATGCAACAAAAATACTACAAACCATGGCATACATATAAAGAAACCTACTGATTATCTTAATAAAAGTAACTTTCATAACACTGAGCTTCTATTTGAGAGAGGCTGTTTTTGCTGGTGAATACAGTTTAAACTTCTAACCAAAGGTATCCATCACATCTGTTCTTCTACAAGCTTTTCATCCAACATATTTCACGATACAAAAAATTACAGAATGACATAAAAATGCCTATTTTTCCAAAGATCTGTACACTTTTAGGCTGTATACACTTTACACGTTATAGATCAGGGCTATAAATATCTATTTTACCAAATAAAGTAGATGAAAAATGTTGTGGACAGCAGACTGAAGAGCAGCAGGTGAAAAAAAAAAAAAAGGGTGGGGTGGGGAGGGTTAAGTAAACGATGCTTAAAAATGTTTGAAACATTTAGCTATCTAGCCTGTTTGGCAAAGGCCTGAATAAGAGCTTAGAGGCAGTATGTGTTTTTTGCACAATGCAATTGCAGGTTTTATTTTAGTTTAGCTTGATCCTGTTCTGCAACATTACTGCTAGTCCAGAGCAGAAGATGGTCTCAGCCTCTACAGGAATCAGCAACTGTGCAAAATCATGCTGAACTGTGTGGTATTTCATGAGATAACTCACAAATATACACTCATGATCATATGCAGAGCATCCAAGCCATTAAAAAAGTTCAGGAACCAAATTCCATGTTTGGTTAGATGGAAGAGCCGAGGGAAAAATACCAGAAAAGAAAACCCTTCTCTGTAGGAAGAATGTCCTCAGATTCTCTCTCAAAAACATGTACTGGATTACACCAGTCATTTCTTTTCCTTTTCACATTACAACAGTTTAAATTTGTTGTCCAGTAAGAGCATAAAAAGCACCAGCAGAAATACTAGACTGGCTCAAAATGTTGGGATTGTGGCAGTCTGTGTAAAGAGATTCAGAGTAAGGGAGACTCCTTTCTACCTTTTCTTTTTCACCTTCCAAACCCAAGCAGGCAGAGCCACAATCTAGTTTATAAGTGCAGAAGTGAGACTGAGGCCTACATTAACTCATTGTACAATCTGGTTTACGAAGCCGAGTATTGACCAAGGATTTCTTTGTCCTTTAAACAGATATTTATTTAGGACCAGATGCCCTTTCTTGCCCTTTTTCTTGCACCACTGCATATCCAAATCCAGTGACTATACAGCAATTCACAATATAGAGTACAGTAACTGGGAAAAGAAATTGGTCCTCAGGCTCTACGTAAGTTCTTCAGCTAGAACATTAGTTTCACATTTGCACTGGAAGTCCTTTTTACCCCTCTGTAACCAATTTAGTTTTGTGTTTAGTGACAAAATGCATAACCATGAGAAACTCACCAAGTCTTCATTTCAAAGGCATTTTTAAGTGTTTACCTCCTGGCATGAACGGGAGTACTGTATGTACCAGGCCCTTAGCATGGTTGCTCATCTTCAAGTATTTAGGAAGCTTCCTCAACAGATACTTTTTTTTTTTTTTTTGGCTGAAGAAATAAGTGCTTTTTCCTCTTCTCTTACTTATTTTTAATTAAAAGTTGAGTTAACAATTTTTATTAAGAAAAAAAAAATCCCCCACTTTTTTTTTTCCCTTTCCTGAAGGCCAGTGTGCATTTGTGCTTGTTTCAAAGGAATGCTGGCAATTTTGCGGTATTATGCAAACCCCAATTAGTGATCCACAAGGTGTTTTTCAAAACACTGCCTAATGTGTTACAGACATTTGGTGGCTGACTTCCAGGAGTCTGAAAAATGGCCTTCTTGAAAGGCAAGTTTGGGAATTAAGTCACTTCAATTTCACTGAGAGATACTGATAGAAATAATTCCTCCAACAGTTAATAAAACTTTTTAGTTTTATTAGATGTTCGGTTATGTTCTCTTATAGACATAAAACAGGATGCATGCGGCAGCTGAGCTGTTGCGTTTTCTTTAATCTTAAGGCCCAGGCCTATAGATACTTACACTGCTGGGCCAAGTGCTTACTGCAGTAAAAAACATCATTGTCTAAAAAACCAGTTCAAAAATATTTAATTGATTATAGCTATTTGTTTGGATATCTACAGAAATGCCACTTTGCTTATACCGGGGTGGGCAAAATGTGGCTTGCCAGGCCATTCTGTCCAGCCTGCGAGGCTCCTAAAAAAAAATTTAGAAAATTAATATTAATCTGCCCTGGGCTGCCTATCACGTGGCCTTCGACGGCTTGGCGAAACTCAGTAAGTGGGTCTCTGCCCCAAATAATTGTCCACTCCTGGCTTATACTCTAGGTCAGCAGCTCCCAAACTCTTGACAGATTGCACACCACCAATTTAAAATGATACAACCTTAAGTAGCACCAGCAAATTCTTGTCATATAAAGTTATTATAATAAATCTGTTAATGCGTACCACTGACAGGTTGTCTGCACAGCACTGGCAGTACCTGTACCACAGACTGGAAACCACTGCTCTAGATGCTTTTTGGGCCATGTACAAACAAAGAACAAAAAAGATGGTTCAGGGGTTAGCAAATCAGCTCCTGGTTCATTTTCTGAGGTGCTACTGTAGCACAAACAATCACAATAATAATAATGACAACAACAACAACAACAACAACAACAACAACATCTTCGCTAGGGCTCCCCTATCTCAATTTGCTATTAAATAGCATCTGATTAGCTGGCATATAGATGAGAGCTGTGATGTCAGAGCTAGCGAGAGCACAGTGGTTTTTAACTAACAAATGCAGGCGTAAAATGGAATGGAAATTTCTTCACCATAATAACAGAGTGTTCTTTTCTAACCTGGTAATTATTATATTCTGGGTCAAGACTCTCCAAAGCCTTATAAACACATTAGCTTCAGAGCTTATTTAGATAAAGGTACTGAACTTACCTCGAAGAGGGAACAACCCTCAAATTATTATTATTAAATGGTGCTTCAACAGCACGAGGAGGCTTTTTGTTGGCATTTTAGGGAAGTAATGTTAACATTTTCTGGGTAGCTGTTATTTCACTCCTGGTTCTGCTGCAATATTTGCACAAGGGAATTCAAAATAACCAGCAAATAAAACCATCTTTTTGTTTTGCTGCTAGGAATTAGTAGTAAAGTCATTATTGAGCCGGAATCATTGCTAAAGCCGAGTGCCTCTGAACCACAAGGTTAGCTTTACTTTATGATTCAGAGGGCCCTAGGCTGCCAAATTGGGGTCAGATGGTGAAATGTTTCTCTTCTGGTTCAGTTGCTAGAGTGGGAGATCAGGCAGGTCTGTGTGGGTTGCTGAGTCAGTAAAAGACTAGGGGGCCCTACACAATTTCTTGTACAGACTGTACCATAGGCTGGCCTAACACATCATCATTTTCAGTATCCAGTATATTCTTTCAAGCTTCCACTAAACTTCTGTTACCAGACGTTACCAAGTAGTCCTTACAGACTAGAGGAAGACATATCTTTGAGCAGCCAGAGGCATTCTTCTGTGCTAGCATTTCAGCTGGGCGTTAGGGATTACAAGAGATGACAGGATAAATTCTGCTCCTAGTTACACCAGTGGAAATTGGGACACTTTCCTCCACTTAGTTCAGTGCTGTAGAGTCTCATGATCGTAAGTGAGAGCTGAATTTGGCCTTCTAATTGCACTTTAGCCAATGAGAATGGTCTCTATGTTCACTCAGTTTTAAACTAGAAGTTTGCCTATCAGCTTTTACCCTCTTTGTTGCTGAATTATAGCAGCGAGAAAAGCTGCTACTTGGAGCCTAAATAAAGTGTATTTAGGCATGGGCTCTATTTCAAGTTCCTGTTAGCTCCTGGAGAAGTGCCACTGCAGCTCAAGTCTCAGCTGCCTAAAGTTGGCTGCACAGAGAGAAGGTCTACATCTGCATAGAAAATAAGAATGTGCCTTTTGATTCCGTCTTCGTGGATCTGATTAATTCTGTATAATTATACTATAGATTTGCTGAGCAGCTTGAGCCAGAAGCGAAGGTCTGCTTTCAATCAGTGCATCTTCCCCCAGCCCAGGAAACTAAACACTGTACCACACAAGGAGATGGCAGCATCAGACCACCACGGATCCAAAGCACAGATCACCTGTGACAGATCAACATTGTTAGCTTCAAACAACTTCTCAATAGTGGCTCATGCATAATGCATGCTTCCTTAAAGTGACTCGGTGTATATTTTGATAGCTCACTCTCCAAGCTTCTTTCTAATCTACTGCACGTCAGCAAAGAGCTTGTGTAAATTAGCAATTTAAATGTGTAAATTAGCAAATGAAGCAGAGAATCTATGAACCCTCCCCTCTCCCCCCACCTTGCTTTTCCTGTAGAAACTCAATTGTAGACCTGCACCAGTTAAAAGCAAATGGATAAGGAATAGACCTCCTCCCCAGCCTTCCACAAGCCAGAAATGAAAACATATTGCCTCCCTCTTGGCTTTCCTGGACATGTTTTCCAGCAACAGAGGTTGCTCGTTGAAAGTTAGGTCTCTTGGCAAGAGCTAGCTAGTTACATTTTGACTCTGTCCTTGATGATTTAAGAAAAATCACAGTGCATGGCTCAGCCGGCATTCCTTGCCTGTCTTAGCTGGCCACACTTTCAGGTAAGGCACTCTAATCTGAACAGAGGAGGACAAGCCATCATTGTTCTAGATATAAATTAGTGGGAAGTCCCTTTGTTCTTAATTTCTCCTTTATTTCTTAATTTATAGAAACATTTTATAACCAAAGAAAGGGAAATTAAATATTTGTTCAGTTTCACCCTTGCTCCAGTGTAACCTCTGTGGTTGCTGCTTCCTTCTCTAAGCTAGCACACAAGACAAGACATCTTCAAAAGAAAACAGCCATACCCCACTTTTGAGGGGAGAGTTCCCTTATCTTGAGGGGTCAGGACCTCCTCCTTTTGTATGCTGTTGTCTTCTACCCATCGGTCACTTTCTAGGACCTTTGATGTAGCTTTCATGATGAATTCCTTTAGACAGGGACTTTGGTGCTAGTGCTCCTCTTACATTGGTTTTATGTAGATTTAACTCTCCAAAAGCTTGCCCCAAAGTCAGATAAAACATTTTGAACCCCCCCCCCTCCTATCTTGCCAAATATAAGCAGCCTGTTGTAATGAGGGGTTTGAAAACATCCAGCATCACTTTCCCTTTTCTCTGGCAGAGGCTCGTGGGGCAAAACTGCAGTTGCTTTCTTAAAATGGGCACCCCAATTTCTAGTAGCTGACTTTTGGGAAGAGGTGTGTGTAATATGTGAGAAAATATGGTATTAATTGGATTTACCTGTAATGTCCTGTGTACACATGTAGCATTACTTAAATAATGAGTCCTTTCCTCTGTCATTTTAGTTCAGTTTATTGTCTGTCACCTTTCTCTGTTCTGTTGGGTTAACATGTTGTTGGCTCTGTTAATATGGATTTGTCCTTCAGTTATCTTTACAATTTCTCATGGCTTCATTTTGGTTTCTTCTCTATACACTGTACTCCATATACCCTTCCTCTTGTAGTCTCTGGCATTCATATTTTATTTTTCTTTTAACTTTCATGCTGCTTGATCACTGTTCCTTCCATTTCTGTCTCTGTGGATCAAACACTCCTATGTTATTTTTTCAATCCTTAGACTGCACTGAACACACATTAAGTAAAACACCATGGGGCATATAGAGGCTTCCCCCCCCCCACTTCTCTCTGCTTGCTCACAAGAAGCTAAGTTGTTTTGAAAAAAGTATTTCCATGGGAAGTCTGACTCAGCTTTTCAACAGGCAAATTGGGAGTAGTGTTGGGAAACTGCTTCTACTGGCTGTGCCAACGGGAAACTCCTTTTTTGGCTCACCTGGAAGCAAGTGCCTACCCATGAGCTACAAAGATACTTGTTTAGACCTTAGCTGTGCCCAACAGACAATATGCGCTTGTATATTAATGTGCCTCACACATTAAAATTCACTCCATCTTAGCATCACATAGAAGCTCCAAAGAGAAGATAGCTTGGATGTAAAGGCAAACAGCTTAAGTTTGATGCAGCAGAGAAGAAGAAGCTAGTGGAAGACTACAAAAAAGGAGCGACATGGACCAAAGGAATAGGCTAAGAAAATAATGGTTAAGAACAAAACAAATCAACATACAAGACATTTAGAACCTGAATAAGGATTTTGGGGGAGGCTCTGTTCCCCCGGGCACCACCTGGAGTTACTAGGAATAATGGCCACAAATTGTTAGAGAGAAGGTTCAGACTGGCCATCAGGAGACATTACTTTACGGTTAGGGCTGCCAGGCTCTGGAATGGGCTCCCAAGAGAGGTGGTGCTCTCGCCTACCTTGGGGGTCTTCAAGAGAAGGCTGGACAGATATTTGGCTGGGTGGGTTGACTGCAGCACCCATTCCTGCCCAGGGCAGGAGGTCGGACCTGATGATCTGTTTAGGTCCCTTCCGACCCCAAGTACTATGAAATTATGTGTGGATGGGATTTTAGTGATGATAGATAGAAAATAAGTAGGCAAGATTTAGTCCCTGCCCAGATATGAAATCTAGGAAGTTACAGGAGTTGATGATCATGCCTGGGTTACAAGCATGAATGACAGGGGACAGTGATGTCATTCACAATGTTAAAAAGGAGGTAATGGGAGGAAGTGCAGGAAAACATTAAGAGCTCTGTTTTATTCAAGTTAAGCTTGAACTGATGATTAGACAGTCACAAGATGACATAGGAGATACTGAGAGGCTGAAATTTCAGTTTGGATTCTAGACAGATCTGGAAGAGGGAAGTCTTCAAGTCATATGTATAGATATAGCAATAAAAATTCTTGTTTGTGGATGAGACTACTCAGAGGCCTGGTGGAGCCGAACATAAGAAGGGAACCAAGAATTGAGCCTTGTACAACTTCCATAAGAAGCTAGTAGGAATGAGGAGGATCTCCTGAAGGATATACTGGGAGGAGTAATTAGACAGGCAGGAGTAGAACCCAGACTAGGCAGAATCAAGGGAAGACAAAACTTCAATCTGAACATAATGGACATGTCAAAGACTGACAAGCGAACAAAAGTGAGGTGTTGTGAACTTTAGCTAGGAAGAGGCTATTTCTCAGTGATTTCAGCAAGCATGGTTTCAATGTGATGAAAGAGATAGAAGCCAAACAGAAGTGGAATGGAACAGTGTGTTCAAATAGTATGTTCAGTAAGTGCAGATATGAAAGAGAAGTAACATGGAGTGGCAGCTGGAGAAGTTGATTGGAAAAAGATGGCAGAGAGTAAAGCATACTTCTATCATAAGGAAGAAGCCAAAGGAGAGTGAGAGGTTAAGAAGAGCAAAAGAGGACATCGGTAGGTATGAGGGAGACCAGGAAATGGGATGGGATGGTCACTGACAAGTGGAGGGGTGAAAAGGAAGAAGAAACAAGAAGTTTCTATGTCTGGCAGGGAAGAAAGGTAAGTTGGGATGATGAGGGAAGGAAAAAAAGATGAGGAAAGGAGGAAGGCCATGTTTTATTTTGTCAGTTTTCTTTTGGAAGAAGTCAGGCAGATCCTGGCCAGAGATAAAATGAGAAGGCTTAAGGAGTGAGTCAAAGTTGGAAAATATGTCTGGATATTAGGCATGGGATTCAATTAAGTAGCATTTAGCTAGGATGACAGCAGAACTGGAGGAGGAGAGAAGGACTTTCGATAGAGGTAGTCAGCTAGGTCATGACATTTCAGGAAAGAGGTTCAACAACACAAGAACAGGGTGTTGGGAAACAGATATGTCCAGTGAGTTGGGTTGGGGGTTGCCAGAGCACATCCTGAGGTGGGGAAGAGGGGCAAAAGAAAATTCAATAGAAAATAGAAGAGTGGGCTGGAAGGAAATGGGAGCAGAAAGAAGATCACAGGTCTTCAATTATGAGGAACAAAAGAAGTCAAGGAAAGGTCAAGAATGTGAAGAGGAGCAATGCTGAAAGAGAACCAGTGATTACTGGAGAGGAGGCACTCAGTGACAGAGGCAAAGGACAGATGAACAATTTACCAAAAGGTAAGAGAGGGCAGGGTTTAACTGTATGTCAGCTGCTCTGTGGTAACATGCATGTGTACACACTTACCCCATGGTAAGTAGAAGGTATGCTGCAGCAACTTATCCCTCAGTGAAAGAGGAATAAGTTGCTGCAATTTAGTTCCTTATTTCCACCTGGGAAGAACTAACATGGAGAATTACTATAGAGCAGCTGATACATGGTAAAGTCCTGCCAAATTCAGTAGTGTAACTAGGGGTGGGTGAGAGGGGTACCTACCCCAGGCACCAAGTTAGAAGGGGAACCAGAATCACCCCCATCCAACACCCTCTGTAGAGTCTATGTCTTGCCAGCATACCCATAGCGGGAACTCCCAAACAGTTCCCAGCTGCTGCTGTTGTTTTAAGAGCAATAGCCAGGGCAGACAGAACATGCTGTAACAGGAGCAGCAGCTCAGCCATGGTCTATTTAGGAGATTCTCATATGGGTAAGATTGCTTCCCCTCCTCCCCGAACCCACGTATGTCCCCTCCCCTACCCCACAGGGTTTGCCTCAGGCACCAGTTCCCCTTATTCCACAATTAAAAGAGAACAGGGCAGTAGTGTAACAAGATGTCTGTAGGTCCATACACAGAGAGATCAGAGAAAGAACTACTTGGTGAATGCGTAGTCAAGTCAATAGTCCTTTGGTAAACCAAAGAGCTGAAAAAGGCCTGCAGATTGAAGGAAGAAGTAAAGAGGAGTATACCACTGAGTGGCCAGACTGGTGGCTTCAGCCTCCAGGCTGATGACCTAAGATGAGCGAGATAATAAATGGGAAACTGAGAAGAAAGGAAGAGAAGATGCAGAGAATGCCCAAAGGGCACCTGATCAGCAGAATCTTATTTCAATAATTCTGGTTCTGGATTCAGATCCAAACTTTTATAGCTTAGGTTCATCTCCACTTGCAGTGTTCTTAACTCCTGCCATTAATGAGGTCATGTGCAAAGAATTTTTTTTCTGTATGTATGACAAGCCAGCTAAGTATAGTGTGCTCCCCTCCTCCCAATTCTACAGTAATATGATTCTATTCAAAACATATAATTTTGCAGCCTTCCACTCTGAGCAAAGCCAGACATCAGCACATTTTTGGCTACAGAGCACCTACAGAAATATTAGTTATGGTTTTGTGAGGTCTGGGTTGCAGATCAGTCAAGAGGCTGGAGTATTTAAATAGTAAAGGATGCTTTGCATTTTCATTAATAAAATTGAAGTGCATAATTAACAAAACCTGTTTAGTGTTTATTCTGGCTCTTTTGCCAGTCACTGGGCACGTGCATAAGATTAATGTAGTCTGTCAGAGAACAAAATAAAGGTAGAATAAGTCTCTTATTTTGGAGAGAGAGTTTCAGTGAAAGTAAAAAGCCTTTTTCATTACTAATACTTTTGTTACTATTAATTTTATTCTCTTTTCTACCACTTGTTTTAGATAGTTTCAAACTGATTCCCCACCTTTTGGGACTACTTTTTATCCTCAAATTTCTTCAGGTTCCTTTCATCATGAAAACAAATCTTTTAACTGAGAAAAGAGGAAGGGCCAGTGTATTCCACAGACAAGCTACAGAGTACTTGAAAAATCAGTTTGGGAACTACCAAGTTACAACCCCTCCAAACCTTGAAAAACAAAAACATAAATTTCCATATCTGACACCTTTATTAGAAAAAGATCTCAAAGTAATTTGAAAGGGTGGATGATATTTTAAATTCTATTTTAAAGATTAGGAAACCAATACAGAAAAATTAAGGCTTACCCAATTCAATGAAGTAGATGCTTTGGCACCAGAAGTTAAGTACTTACGTACCTTTGAGGATCTGAGCCTTCTGCCCCAATTCAGCAAGATACATGCTTGATTGGAAGCAGATGAGCCTCTAATTGATTTCAGTGTGCCTTCTTATGCACTTAAAGGCCAAGTATGTATTTGAATGAGGCCCAGATCCTTAAAAGATATTAAGGCACCTAAATACCTTTGAAGATCTTGGCCTCAGTGACTTGCCAAAGAAGGTAGGTTTATTCTGTGATACAGCTGAGTAGTTTTCAGGACTTTAAATCAGAGATTTAAAAATGATAAATAAAGATTAGGAAAAAAATGCACAAGAAAAATGCAACAATCCCAGGGAGTGGTAGGGTTCAAATATTCTGGCTGGCCAGATAAGCTGTGCGTTCCAAACTTCAAATCCCTTCTCACATCTATCATAACAAATAGAGTAAATTGCCACATGCCAATGGATAGGCCAGAACCACTTATATCATAGATATAAAATATATATATCTTCTTGAAACCTACTAATTATACATACAGCTGGTCTAGGTGGGCACATGCTAGTACCTATTTCCCTTAGCTTTCCTCCCCAGTTTACCCACCTGTTTTCTTTTTCTCCTCCCATTGGCTACATCTTGTTTTAAATTTGTTTGGAAGTCCTTCAGGGCAACAGATCTCCTCTATTCCGTGACTGAAAAAAAATGGGGCTTTGATTTCAGTTGGCACTGGTAGGTGCAAAGACGACCATAGCAGGGTGCAGGCCTGGGGCAAAAAAAAAAATCAGCCTGTGCCTGGATGCGATGGCAGTGGCAGCAGGGTTGGGAAGAAGGGTGGTGAGCAGCCAGACACAAAGCCTGCCCAGCTCTGTGGGGCCCTTCAAAGTGTGGGGCCTGGGGCTGTTACCCCTATTTGCGGGATGGCAATTCTGTCTCAAACAATTCTGTTATTCTGAATTCTTAGCAAAAAGGCTACTTTAATAAGGGGGATCCACACAGACACCTGGCGTCACACACTCTCTTTTCCTCCCTACTGTGACTCTAAGGCACAAAGGTGGAAAGAACAGAATACAAAATGAAATCTTTTCCAGGACAACCCTTAGAAATAAGTTATGATCTCCAACAGTGAGAGCCAGCCAGTTCACAACTACACTGTGCCCAGCTTGTCTGTGTCACCATGCCCTTGATTCAAGGCTGTAATTTTGGTTTCCAATAACAGGGCAAGGCTACTTGACAAGAGTGGGGTGGGAAAGGCTGCAATAATATAAATGTACAGCACAAGGACTGCTGCCTTGTTCTAACCCTGGCAGAAGGGTGCGTGTGCGGAAATGAAAAGAACAAAATTATGAGAAACTGAAATATATGCAATGCCAAAGATACTCCTCTCTTTCTTTTCTTTCCCTTTGCTATTCTTCTACCACTGCCTTCTTCACTACTCTGTTTTCTGTTTCATTCCACTCTTGCATTTCTCTTTCCTTCAGGGCTCCACCTTGATTTAGGAGTCTGTGACAGCACACAGCAATGGATGTCCATACTCCTGAGGCTGACATGCTTAAAGGCTGGCCAGTGAGGGCTCATGAGCATAAGTGATCACAAAAAACCCTGTATTCCCATGGGCTTTTTATAATTAATCTATCTACTGGCTAGTGCAAGTCTGAACTCTTAGGGGGTTGAAACAGATGCATTATGCCTTCTCTAAAGTGGAAGCTGGAGGCTGTTCCTGTTTACTAGGCCAAATACTTTGCCCCTATTGGCTAGGGACAGACATTCAAAAAGCCCGAGCTTGAATTGATTCAGTCTTTGCAGGTTAGTCTAACCTAAGTAGATTGAACTAATGTGCAAGTCAATAGACAATTACTTTTGATTCTGGAAATGCAGGCACATGCCTGCAGTGGCTCAGGCTAGAAGATGGGGGGGCGCTAGAGTGAGCCCTCCCTTCCCTTCAAGCTGGAGGGAAGCTGAACTGAGGGGTGGGTGGGGAGGAAGGGCGTGTATGACCAGGCCCTGGCAGGCCAAGTATGATTGGGGAGGGGTTTAAACCCCCACCCTGGCCTGTAGGGACCCCAGCCAGGGTCTGCCCAGCTTTTCCCCACTGCTTGTGGCTCAGCACACCCTGGGACCCCCAGAGTTCCCCTCCCAGCCAGGGGGTAATCCTACTGTACCTTCCCAGTCAACAGGGCCAGGGTTTCACTTGGGGCAGCCTAGGAGCAAAGGCCAGATTAAGGCGAGGTAGGGGAATGAAACAGCTTCAAGCTCAGGTGGGGACATACTCAGAGGGACTGCAGCAGCAGGGGCTCCATCCTTGATTTGAAACCCACTGAGCAGAGGGACCCAAGCTGGGGGAGAGGGGAGAGGAAGTGGGGAAGGGGCTTCAGTGTGTTGGTGCTAGCCCAGGGCAGAGCCGAGCTGACCTGAGCATGCATTTGGAGGAGCAGCTTCTGCCTGGTAGCCCCTTCTACATGCTGGAGATTGGCACCCTGGCCAGCCCCCACAGTGGTGTGCGCACCAAGCTGGGTGTGTCTTGCTCGCTCTTCCCCTACTCTGCAGTGCCAGCAGTGTAGCATGGCTCTGTGTACCAGGCATCAGGTGTAGGGTACCACCCCTACAGCTTCCCCGCCATCACTGCCATCTGCCTATGCAGCAGCTGAATGCAGTTCGGTGGTGTGGGCGGTATGGCTTGGGTGGGCTCCTCTGATGGCGGTAGCAGGGAAGCCATAGGTTTAGTGCCTCATACACAGGGCTGTACTGCACCACTGCTAGGTAGGGAAAGAGTGAGCAGGGCACATCCAGCTTGCCACAAGGCAGCTGGGGGATGCAGGTCGTAGCACTTGGGGCTGAGGCGGCAAGCATGTGGCATGTACGCCGTACTGCCAGGGCTGGTCTGGGTGACACTTTCCAGTAGATAGAAGGGGTTGCCAGGCAGGACGTGCTCCCCCAGCTGCATGCTCAGCTCAGCTCTGCCCCGGGCTAGCACCGACACACTGGAGCTACCCCCTTCTCTACCCCCTCCAGCTTGGGACCCTCTGCTTGATGGGGCTTATGTCCAGAATGGAGCCACCACCACTGCGATTCCTCTGTGCATGTCCCCACCTGGCCTTGGGGCTGTTTTGCTCCACTCCTTCCCCCGGATCTGGCTTTTGCTCCTTGGCTGTCTCAAGTGAAACCCTGACCCTGGCAGCTGGGAAGGTGCAATGGGATTATCCCCAAGGCTGGGAGTGGGGACTCTGGGGGTCCCAGGCTATGCTGCACCACAAGCTGGGGGAAAAGCTGGGCAGATCTGGCTGAGGTCTGTGCCAGTGCGACATGGGAGAGAGGGGGGAAATTAAACACCCCTGTCCCCTGTTTGCTTGAGACTGCTGCTAGGCCTGGCCACGCTCTCTGCTACTCCAGTGGTAAGGGTGAGGGGAAATTCCTGAGAGGGGCTGTTCCACCCTGGCCAGCAGACCCCAGCTGGGGTCCCTGGGAGGGGGGAATAAACCCCCTCCCAGCGCCCTAAAGGGGCCATATGGGCTCTGTCCCTGCTCTCACTGTAGAGCAGAGGGGTGAGACAGCTCTCTGAAGCAGACAGCACAGCCTAGGGCTGAAAAGCATGCTGGGAAACTCTGATTTAACTTAAACCAGGAAGGGGTCTGGGACAGAAGTTCCATAAACTGGTTTGATTTAAATCAGTTAAGTCTAATACTATATTCAGCCAGGTTTATCTTAAACCAGTTTCAGCCATTTTGAAACTTACAAGTTTAAACCAGTTTCTGATCGCTTAAACTGGTTTATGTATAACTTCTGTCCCTAGCTAGTAGGTCTGATGTAACAGTCCTGTAAGTCCATAGTTGCAGGATTTTTTTCTCTTAGTCTCAAAGTATTTTATTCCAGCTTAAAAGCACATGAATAAAAAAAATACAGTGCATCCCTGCCACATGGCACAAACTGAACTGGGAACATAGGAAGGCTTTCTAGCTAATGCCAGTATTTCATCATACCATCCTTATTTATATGGCTTTATTCAGGGGTAGCTTTATCCCCACCATGATAGTAGCTGTGAGAGTACTACCTTCAGGAAGAAGAAAAAGAATGGAATAAAATACTTGTGCAGCACAGCATATACAAAACCCAAGAATCCCTCTTTGCTTGCAACGGTTCCATTGACCCACTGATAATGTGAACAATTAAAATAAGGCTGAATGAAGAGGTTTGGATTTTTTAAAAAGACCCCATGCTTCATGAAAAACTCAAACTGGTTCCAACCAGAGAGAGAGAGATTAGTTAAGTCTGGTCCATACATTTAGTTACTAAAATACTGTGAAAGCAGCTGTTCCTGCAATATTTCCAGTCTGCCTGGAAGCAGGAAATACAAGAAAACTTATATGAAAGCCTATAATTATAAGATTTCCAGCTTAAGTTTTGAACACACAATCTATTTGGAAAAGGTGTGGGTAAGGAAAGTTTTGAACATATGAGCTGTTTGGATAAGCACCTGGGTACTTCCCTGAATTGAATCTCTTAAATATGAGGATACAGACATCTGACCCAGGGGTCCAAATTTTGCAGTCCCCAACTAAGCAAACACAGCTGAAGTCAATAGGAGTTTTTCATTAAGGACTTCAGAATTTGGGTCATAAATATTACGAATATCTTTATTTAAACAGCTGATTTAAGGCCATCTGTCAAAAAATTCTTAGTACTTCAAGTGATTTCTCCTTGAATTTTTCAAGCATTCATTCTATGACAGAGCAGAGCCAGAGGGGCTATGTCATCAGTTGAATGTATGAGTCAAAAAGAACAATTGGCCACCCACAAAACAGTAAAGTGTCTCAACACAGAGAGCTGTTGCATTCAGAAAATTAATAAACAAGATAAAGGGGGTTTTCCTCTGTATTTACTCTTTCATCTACAGTCATCTTAGGAGACGTTTCTAACCACAGAAAGGGCAGATAAAATGTGCCTTGCAAAAGATGGTAGGAATACAGTGATGAGGAAATCTTTATAAAAACTTTTTGGTTCTACAAATTGAGACCCTGATTCAGCCAGGTATGTAAAAAAAGTGCTTTAATTTAACACATGATTTAAGCAGGTGTAAGTTCCCTTTTGGAACAGGGATGGCCTTACTCATTTTTGTTCAATTTACACACATGCTTAAGTTGCTTTGCTGAATCAGTCTGAGGATGGAGGTCTTATAAGAAGCTTTCTCGTCAGGTTTTTGGTATTTGTGGCACTTATTCCAGAACAAAAATACAAGGAGAACAGTGTCTCATTGTATTATGATGCTTTCATTTTTGATTCGGGCTAGAACTGAGTATGATGAACTGGCACTGGCATATGATAAATAATGAAATAATCTAAGTTGAAGTCAACTGAAGCTTTGCAAATATCTTGAAACAAATGAGTTAGGGATGAGAGTTCTTATTTGTACCAATTTGTCTATCCATAAAAATCTTATTTTCCTTAATTTTTATTCTCCAGATGGTGGTGTCTTCTTATGGAAAGTGACTATTTTGTGTGTGTTTGTAGCATTATCGTGGATGGCCTGGTTTTAAAATGTTGAGGAGATAAAAGGGGTGAAGGACTGGACTACAGCTGGACCACAATAAAAAGGAAGAATAAATAGTCAGTGACATCACTTCCAGATGCTACAAGGAAATGTTAGGACACGAATGACATCTTAGAAAATTGTCCAGGTTATAGATCCTTAAGCAAGTGTCTTCAAACATACATTTTACTGAATCATAAAAACATAAGCTTGGTTAGACAATTGCACTGGGTACATCAAGTACTTGTAACAAGGCACACTATGCCCCATTTTAAACAACACTTGGGAAGCCACACGTCACATCAGCCAGTCCATCCCAAGCAATACACTTAACTTCTGCAGGTCTCCCATCACCTGCAAATGGCAGTTCTGAAGAAAATTAACACATCTGGCAGAGTATGGTCTCTAGCAGTAATCTAGTTCCAGTGATTTTCAAACAGATATTTTGGGAGTAAGAAGTTCTTCCTAGCAGAGATTTTTATAAAAAGGAAATAAATCCTAATGAACAGAGGCTGGCAAAGTTTCTCAGCTAACACACAGAAATTTGGGTTAATTGAAACTTTTTACAAATTCATGTAGAATTTGTAATATTGTTTCAGTAAAGAAGCTCTAAAAAGTTTAAATGCTGTTTTGACATTTTCAGAATGAAAACCTTCATTTTTCCAACTCAAAATGAGATTAAAGTAAATTTTTCAGCTGATTAAAAAAGTATTTTTAAAATGTTAACACTCAAAATATTTCATTTTGGGTTAAATTAAACATTTTGTTGACTCCAAATGAATTTATAATCCATTTTTCAACTCAACAAAACATATCCGTTTTAGTGTGTTGGAGCAACCCTGAATGAATTTTTAAAATTATTTTTCAGTTCAGCCAGTGAACTGAAATATTACTTGCTTGCCTAGCTCTAATTACATTTTTGACCTGAAACTCAAATTACTATTATATGATAACTACTATAGACGGTAATCATGTTATTGCATCTACATTATTAAAAATGATATGTTATACAAAATACTGTAACTTTACATGGGTCTTTACAAACATTCAGTAGAAGTAATCGCTTCCAACACAGTAGGCGATCATATTAACTTAATGCAATGTAATAGCCAGAGCACAAGTTAAGGCTGTTTATAAGTAGTCTTGATTCATGAAAACTAGCACATTTAATATGTTCCAAAAGAAACCAGTTTATTTAGATTCAGAAAGATGCAGCGAGCTGGCTTTCTGCCTGCTGCGTTTAAGTCAGCGGTGCACAAATGTTTTCAGTCTAGAATATTAATATTTATTCTGTTTCTATATGAATTTTTGCCTCTCACTATAAGTCATTCTAAGCCCTTTTTAGGGGAGGGGTAGCATATAAAAATCTAACAAATGGGGCCGTGTGTAGATGAAATGAGGGGCATGCGTCCACGGCACTTTAAAACAGGTTAAATGCTTATGCACCACTTCAGTGGCATCAGTGGCAGATTGTACAGTAATTCCAACCACTGTAGCAAGTTTGGTGGCGTACTGTGTCTTAAGTTACTTGGGGCAAAGCAAACGAGAACTTGTCTGAGGAGTTTTAGTTTGTTGCCCTACAGCTGTGGAGCAAAGCACTGGGCTCCATGCAGCTCAGGGGCTCTGCAGGAAGTCCGCGCAGGCAGCCTAACAGCAGCCCAGGAAGGCAGACTCTGTCCAAGAAAAAGCGGTGAATGGGATGGGGAGGGTGGTGGCAGTGGCTGGATGCAGAGCAGGGGAGGAAGTGGTGCATGGTGGTGGCTAGTGGCGGCTGCTGCTGTGTGCGAGTTCTCTGCCCACCTGTGCATACCCCCTGGGGCCTTTCCAAGTACCCCTGGGGGTATGCACACCCCTGGTTGACAACTCCCATCTTAGAATTTTACAAAAAGGGTGGCAAGAAGCTTGCAGAGGGTGCAGTAGCCTTTCCTGGAAGGAGAGTATGCCGTGCTCCATGCATACTTTTTTTGGGACCATTTGAACTGAGACCAGAGCCCCTCTACAAATCTTATCAGCTGTTAGTGTGCCATAAAAGAGGCAGAGAGCGGGAAGAGAGGAGAGGAGAATCCGACTCCAGCCTGGAGAGAGGGAGCAGAGATGCAGCCCCTGCCAGGGGAGAAGGGAGTTGAAACTTGCCCATGGAGCAGACACCAGGACAGGGGAAAGCCTGTGTTGCCCCATGAGGAGCAGATTCCCCACTGGCTATGGAGCTGTGCAACTTTGGGATAGGAATGCCTGGGAGAAGTGGGGACAGGGTTGGTCAGAAAAAGAGGGTAGGCTGGCTGGGAGCTGGGGGAAACTGCTGGGTCAGAGACCTGCGGCAGGAAGCCCCTGTTTGAGCTAGGTAGGCTTGGTGCTGCAGGAACAGGGTTTTCCTATGCAGGTCCCTGTCTGCAGGTGGAAGTGCTGGGATGGGAGACAGTGCACAAACCACAAGGGGGTAGGAAGGGATCCCTAATCCCATAGTGTTTGCAGAAGGTATATTTCAGAAGAAATAAAAGAGAGCCTATTGTCTGCGACAGATGACTAGAGGCTCATCCTGCAGCCGCCAGGAAAGACCAAGGGAGTTCAGAGTCCCTGGAGTAACAGGAGCCTCACCGCCACCATCTAGTGGAGGATCGTAGTTATAGTTGAGTTGCCACTTACTGTATGGGGAGTGGATTTGGACCAGAAGGAAAACTGTCTTGAAGGGTTATAAGCAGGTGAATGTAATTACTGAAGTTGTTTTTTTCTTTATATCCAGGCCCCCCCAAAAAAACAAATGTCAAGAAGTCTAGAAGAGATTCAGTGGACAAGGAGTCAATGTTAAAAAGGGGGGTGGCCTGGGCAAATCATTAAGCAGGGAAAATTATTTTGGTGGCAGTATTGCATATAGACTGGAAGAAGGTGATATGTGTGTGTGGCCTATTGTTCCTAAGGTAGGCCAACTCTCCCGTTATTGATGAGCATTATGCATGTAAAACAGTTGCAGAGAAGGAAGTAGTGTACTAATGGAGTTTGCTGAAGATACAAAGTTGGGAGGCATCATAAATACAGAGGAGGATTGAGATTTCACACAGGAAGAACTAAGGGACCATGAGGACAGAAGGAATAGAAATGGATGGAACTCAGTACTTCAAGTTCATGTGTTTTGAAACTAATAGCAGGGAGCTAATCAATTGAAAATAAAGGAGAAAAGATCGGTGTATAAGTTTATCACTATGAGCTACTAATATTATGGGAGCTTTCAAAAGTAATTTAAGAAACCCAGAGCAATTGGTTCTCTGGGTTCTCTTGGATAAGGCCCCAAGAATCTAAGTTCAGTAGTACACTCCCTACTTAGAGAATGTCTTGTGTGCACGCTAAAGTGAACAAAAAGAAGAAAGGCTTTGGAAATTTGTATGTTAATTAAAAAAAAAATCTGTAAAGTTACAGAAACTGTTATAGGCAAGAATCAGTAGAGATTACCAGCATTAACCCATGAGTAATTAACAGTGTACTGTCAGTGAGAAGTGTTGGAGGCAAATGTGTACCCATTTCCTGATCAAATGCCTGTGTCTTTTGTTATGATTTTGAAGAACTTTAAGAGAGGGTAACATAATATCAAGGCATAAAACTGGCTAATATATCCTCCTTTTACACTCCATTCTTTGTAAGAGCTGGTTGAATTACTGAATATTTTTCTTCATCCTTTTTTATGCAAATAAATTATTTGCTAACATTTTTTTGAAAAGTGGCAAGTACCTTGAATATCAATTAATTCTACCATTTACCTTCAAATTCATTACATCCCATTATTGTGCAATTTAAATTAAATACCTCCTATTGCCAATACTTTCACCTGGCTGCGGAAATAGATCAAAGGACAGGAGGAACATGGGCCATCTTCTTTTGTGCTAGTATTTCAATTGGATTTGGCCAGGCAGACTTTTTCTGGCCTCTCCATACACAGTTCTCAATGGAAAAACCAACCTTGTTGGACAAAATGAGTGTTGGAAACTGGCTCACAAGAGAGGGAGGCAGCCATGAAAAAAATCAAATGTGGAGAGAGAATAAAATAGCAAACCAAGACTACCTCACCAAATGCTAATGACTTGACTCCATAACTTTTGACCACTTTAGATTACATCTCCTGCTCTCAGTCATTCTAGTCGAGATGAAGGAGTTGCTCTGCATTTATACCGAGTAACAGAATCTAATTTGGAACCACAAGGCCAGATTTCCCCTCTACAGGATACGAGTAACAGCCATTTGAGTCAATAGAAGTTACTCATATCCTGCTGGGAGGAGAATCTATTCATTATTTTCTTTTAAGCTGGTTACATTTCTTCTTCACCCCTCCATCACGTGCAATCCCCTACCTCTCCATCACCTCACACACATCTCCAGAAGTCTGAAGGTGAACCTTGTTTATTAAATCAACTGTGACTGCAATGAATGTAACTGCATTCTCTGTGTAGGTGGCTTTTTCAATATTTCCAGCACCACTTGAATGAAAACCATGGTTGAGAGAGCATTACCTCATTTCTCTTTGACCAAGATCCATCTGAGCATTCTGTTCCCAATTGCTACACAAACCTCAAAATCCCATTGGTTTGCTCCCTCCCTCCCTGTCATTTGTCTCACACTTCATACAGTGGTTGCTTTCCCCTTCCTTTATCCAGAATAGCCTTTTAAAAAAACAAAATCTAATTTATCTGTCATTTTACTGCAAAACATTCCCAGTCAGCTGAAGTAAAGTGAAAGATTTTACATTTTCTTTGGAGCTTGACCAAACTTTTCATTCCCTTTCAAACTACAAATAAAACCAAACATCTAATTCCACCCCACCATTTTTTCCTTTTTTACTGAAATATTAAAAGATGCGATACAGATGACTGGCTACATTTGCCTAGCCCAGGGGCGTCATACAAATGGCCTGCGGGTCAGACCTTGCCCATGGGGCTTGCTTGATACAGTCTATGGGTCTTGGTCCACATGACACATGCAGAGGTGGTCTGGTGTGCAGGCTGGACCTGGTGTTGAAGGTGCTGCTTGGTCTGGGTTGTAAGCTCCACCTGGCATGTGCCCTGGACCAACCCTGCGCCCTGGCTCTGGGGTTAGCCTGGATCAGGCTGCATTCAAGCCAGCACACAAGACAGGGTGCTGCATGCAGTGTGCACCCTGTGTTGTGAGCAGCACTCGCAGCACGGGGTCCAGCCCCCGCACCATGAGCACTGTTCACAGGCCCCACTTGCACTGCTTGCAGTACACAGGCTGGACCCAGAGCCACTGGTGCATCTAACAGTACTGGGAGCCAGCACAGGGTGCCCTGTGTGCTGGCTTTGGCATGTATTGACAGCCTGGGGACCAATCCTGATCAGCCCTGGAGCCAGTTCTTGGGCCTGGTCCTGTGAGACACAGCATGAAGTGTGTTCCCATGGTGGCTCCCTGGGCCAATTGGCAGCAGGCGCAGAACTGGGTCCAGTCCATGTGCCACCTGCAGCGCAGCACTAGATCCATTCTACGTGCCCTACTGGCCCAACCCTGCGCACTTGCTTTGGCCTAATTGGTTCCAGCCCACAGAGCAGCCCAGAGATGCTCATCCAGCCTGTAAGGCCAGATGCTTGCCAACCCTGACCTAGTTCAATTTTATTCCCAGTCAGTTGAATGCCAATAAGCGTAGCTTTGACTCCTACATACACACAAGCACCAAACCTCTTTCACATATACCTGTACTGCTAAAATGATCTGTCATACAATATACTCCACAAAGGATTCCATAATACTTGTAGCATAATTACTCCTGTGTATATGAAAAACCAAATGAGTTACTCCAGAGTGCAAGTGTTTATGACTATTAGAATCTTCCTAGTTATTGAAAGTATACAAGTACAGGGGCAAAGGCAGGATAGCTAGTAGAGTGGGGTGGATCCAGAGGGGGTTTGGTAGCACAGTTGCACCCCTCCCCACTACCTGCTTTTGGGCCACACTACAGAAGCAGCACCCTGAAACAAATAACAATGCCCCCGTACCCCTTGGGCACCTCCTCCTTTCTTCATATTCAATGATACCTCCTCTTCCCTCTCATTTTCCTCCTCCCTTGCTTGCCGGTGTGACTGCCCCTGTCTGACCAAGGAGTGGGGTAGCTCCAGAGCTGTTGCTGACCCATGTCAGTCAAGCTGTGTGTAGAATCAGGGTCAGCTGAAGACAGTGGTAGTGGCAACAGTGGGTAGGCTCCATGCAAATCCAGGAGCAGATGCAGGGAAATACAGCAGCCACTGCTGTATCCAGCTAAGCTCAGTCGTTCCCTGCAGCTTTGGCTGGAGAAGCACAGGAGAGGCAAGGACAGTAGTGGTGGCAGGCAGGTTTCCTGTTCCTGTGCCCAGATGCATAAGTAGAGAGGACAAGGGGGAAAATGGGGTGGGTTGGAAGGGGAAACACCATTGAGCACAGAAGTGAAGGGAAGAAAAAGTATCAAGGGGGATGGGAAAGATTTTTATGCGATTTCAGGGACTAAAAAAAGTCCCTGGCTACTGCTTCCATGGGGTGGTCTGTCCACTCTGGTAGAGGTGGTATAAAGATAGGGCTGGGAACAGGAAAGCATATAGCCAGCCCTGCAGCACTGGTCACTGCTCTTGCAACACCTTTTCTAAAATCCTGGATCTGCCTATTCTAGTAGATATGGACATTGCTACAATCAAGTTACATGCAAAACTCTAAGAACTTAATATACCTACATCAGGAAGACTAGGTAAGTCTCCAATCCAAAATTCTGAAAGAAGTGGCACGTGAAAATTTAAGTAGGATTAACCATATTTTCAACAAATCAAATCAGGAGCAGTACTCTCAAGTGAAAGGAGAACAACAAACGTATGGCATAAGTTTGAGGAAGAGGAAAAATAACCTGGATAACACCTGCCTATAAGTCTGAATTCAAAAATTGTCCTAAAGCCTGGCATTCAGTTGAAAGAAGGAATAGTTAAAAGGTATACGAGTAAATGAAAAATGGTCTAAAATGCAACATGGTTTTACCAAAAGACTCTGCCAGACTAAACCAACATTTTTCTTTAAAAGATAAAATCTAGAGATATTAATCTGTCATATGTTAGGAAAGCATTTGTTATGATAAAGTATATTGATAAATGATTTTGAGAAGAAGAGAATTAGTATAGGAATTATAGTTAGGTAAGGAATAGGTTTACAGGGATATGGCAACAGGTGATGTTGAAAGGGGGCGTTTTGGGCTGGGGGGTATTAGTGAGGTTTTCAAGGTTCATATCAGGACTGATATTAATATATTCATTCATAAATCTCAGCACAAGAGTAGAAGTGTACTAATGGAGTTTGCTGAAGATACAAAGTTGGGAGGCATCATAAATACAGAGGAGGACTGAAATTTCACACAGGAAGAACTAGGGACCATGAGGACAGAAGTAATAGAAATGGATGGAATTCAGTACTTCAAGGTCATGCATTTTGAAACTAATAAAAGTTTCTCCTATAAGCAGGGAGCTAATCAACTGAAAATAAATAAAAGGAGAAAAGATGGATGTATAAGTTTATCACTATGAGCTACTAATATGATGTGGTCATGAAGCAGGCAAATGACCTTAAGATGTAATCAAGATCCCTATTTCCAGTAAAGAAAGACAACTATTTGTGCAATTGTATAAGGGACTGGTGAGACTTCATAGGATATAGAGTACAGTGACCAAGAAGATAAATCTGAAGGGCAGAGAAGGGCTACCAAGATGACCGGGGGACTGGAGATCCTATCTTAGAAGACTAGAAGAGCTTGGCTTGTTTAGCCTAGCAGTTTGAAGGCTAAGCAGGGAATATGACAGCACTCAGTAACTATATTGTTGAGGGAGGAGTAAACAGTAGGAAGAGAAAAGAACTATTTGAGCCAAGGGAAATGTGGGCACAAGAACAAATGTATGAGCTGGCCATGAATCAGTTTGGTTTGGAAATTAGGTGGTCTCCAATCATCACAGCAGTAAGATTTTTGGAACAGGCTTCCAATAAAAGCATTGGGAACAAAACTATGACTGTTCTTAAGATGGAACTTGATCAAATTTTTAAAGGGATTAGAACATGTGGTTACCCATGGCAGCTGGGAGTTAGACTTGATGAACCAGGAAATCTCTTCCAGTCTTGTTTCTTTATGTACATCATAGATGACTCATAAAATGTTGACAGTGGAGGGCACAACATTATGCTGCCACCCCTGCCCCTACCCCCGTTGGTGCTGGCTGTTGGCTTTGGCCAGGCTGCAGCCCCATGCCCTGACATCCTCAGCACAGACATCTGGGGGGGCCGACATGCCCCCTGGACCCCCTTCCCCACATGCACTGCCTATGATGTATATTACACATAGCACATGTATACCTTGAATATAATCAGCATGTCTTCCTGCTCAGTGCCAAGTTCACATATCTTAATCATGAAACGCTTACAGTCTAAACAGACTAGACTAATAAATGTATGAAAGAAAGGCCCATTTTACAGATAGGAAAGTGATACAGAGGAGTTCACCTGAAGCCTATTAAAATCTTTTCACTGGATTTCATTGCATTTAATCAATCAATCTAACTGTGTTCTTGAAAGTTATGCAGCTGTTTAAAAACTCTGTTGAATTGACCTGAACTGAAATTAGCCACTGAGGGTTTTTTTTGAGAATCCTGGTAGGCACTTATCTGTCTGCTTAGGTGCCTAAACGCTTTTAAAAATCTGGCCCAAAACTGATTTTCTCAAGATCACCCAGGAAGTCAGTGGCAGAGCTGGGCACTACAGCCAACTCTCCTGAAACACAGTTTAATGCCACATCCACAAGACCCTATAGGTTTTATCTGAGTTTGTGACTCCACTTATAAAGAAATGCTTCAGTAATTTGAAAGAGTATAACTGCATGAACATTATTTTAAGATAATCTGTCTGAGTTACTGCTGGTTGTAATACTTCCCCCCTCCCTGCCATAAGGGCACCAGTTTTTAAAAAGATACCACAAACATATTTTTATAGTAGCTTCACAAAATTATCATGTTGATTTGTTAACTAGGCATAAAACCTCCTTGCTTGTTGTTTACTGTGAAGAATGCTTATGAAAATAGCCCTGTTGTTATATTTGTCTATCATAAAACAAAGAGTCTCCCCCCAGTGAGTGGTCAGGTAGAGTCTGGCCAGGCTACTATACAGGCTTTCAATATATTAATACATCAGTCATCGCCTCATATCCCAGATCTTCATACTTCTCTCTCAATCCCGGTCTCCCTCCCTACACATCTACATGCAGTTTAGCTGATTGAAACCAGCTGGTTGCAAGATTAGCTAAAACAACACCTTTCACAGATTATATTAAATGTACCTGATAAGCTGCCCAGGGCATCTTCATTCTCCAAAATACCGTTTTGCTTTGTTCCTCGCAGCTCGCTCTTAGATTTCCAAACAAGCTTTACCATCCTAATCATCTCAGGCAATTCCCAGGCTAGGGTATCCTGCTGATAGCTGGGCAAACTGCCCATGAGAAAGGGCATCAATTCTTCCCTGGTCCTCCACTGCCTGCCCAGCTCTGTTGCGTTAAAAAATCTATCTAGCACAGGCATCCTGTCCTGTGCCTTCGTGAAAAAACTGTTGCTGTTATGGGACTGGGAACTGTCTTCAATCAAGGAAGATTAAAACAAGAATTAGCACCCACAGCTAAGAAAACGGCTTCTTCAACCCCATAGTAGCTTCACTGCCCCGACTACTTGTGGACAAATACTATGGAGAGACGTGATTGCCAAGGTTTCCCACTGGCGAGTGATCTGAAACAGTTACTGGAGCTCTTGGTCCTCAGAGACGTGTGTAACTGTGCATCCCCCTTCTCTCAGACTTGGAGTTCACAACACTTAATTAATCCCAGGCTACTGCCGGAACAGCAGGAAAGAAAAAGAAGCAGTGAAGAGAAGCCCATGAAGTATTTTCTTTTCCTCTCTCTTTCTCTTTGCAGTCTCTTCCCCTTTTTTCGGTTGTCAGGGAGCATTAACCAACTGCCAGGTGCTGGAAGTTGCCGTGAAGGAACATTTTCATTTGCAGGTTTGTTATTAGGTGCTATCAGGTGAACAGCTGCTGGCTTATTAAAGAGAAACACTTTACCAAATCATGCCCTTCAGTCTTGAGCAGCCCTCCGTAAACAGAGAGAAGCCTGGGCAGAACCAGCTCACAGCTGCCTCTCTCTGACTAGCCTGGCAGAAGGCCATCTCTCCCTTCCACTAATGACTGCATTATGATGAAGATATTAAGAAAGCTGTTTGAATTGATCTACACAGTAATGTAATTAAATAGGCTTCCCCCCGCCCACCCTGATTTGTCTTCCTCTCTGTCATTTGGTTCTCAGAAAACCTAAAGGGTTTTTTGGCCTATTAGTCAAATCCTTTTGTAACCTCAGCTGCCCTTCAGCTGGAAGGGAAATAACATTGATTCACATTCCAAAGCTAACTGTGAAAGAAGTGAATCAGGAAAAGCAGTCAGCTCTGCATTCACAAGTCTGGTGCTGTTGTGTAATCTTGACAAACAGCTCTCGTACTAAGTTCCATTTTTTGAAGAAAAATAATCATAAAAAGTATAAAGGGGAAAAAAAAAGATAGGATGCCAGGGCTTAATTGGCAAGGGAAAAGTAAGTTGTTGAAATTCCAGTTTTCCAGGGGCGGGGAAATCCCCTACTGTGGTCTTATTATTTTGGCTGCTAGCTGCAGGGCTCCACCTGAATGAAGGAATAAGTTCATGTGAGGACATTAGTTGTTAATAGGGATCACTCACAGATTGTGCAGAGAAGACTAACCTTTAACATCAACTTCTTAAATCAAGATAAGCACTTCTGGTGATGGTTTTGAACAATTCTTACATAGGCAGAAGTAAGGTGGCATACTGTATCTGTTCTGGAGTACTTTTGATGCAAACGGGCACGGGAAGACTTTGGGACATTAATGGGTTTAGCTGGATGTTACAGCAATCCCTTTTCTTTTTTCTTCGTAGCCTCAAGTAGCAGGATATTTTATTTCATTTGGAATTGTGATTTGCTTTTATACAATCTGACACTGTTAATCTCTATTCTTTTCAGCTTTGTCATTCAGTCATTGTTTTGTTCAGGATGCAGGAGAGAACTGATGGAAGGTTGCTGATTGTGCCACCTATCTTTTTGTCTTTAAATCACAGAAAGTTCTTTTAATAGGAATTTTAATACATATGCAACTTTTTTTGTAATAGTCACAGTTAATGCATCTGTTTTCCTCCACGTTAAATTCAGTGTTTTGTCTCTCCTCCAGATGGAAAAATAAACTGGCAAACAAACAGGATCTTCCTTCATAGAGAGAAGCTCCAAGGGAATGGACTGAAAGTTAACATCCTTAAGTATAAAAAAAGAGAATGAACAAGTTTTTCCTCCTTATGCCAATGTCAGCAGGAGCAGCATGATATTTCCACTCTTCTAGCATCTTCTGCCATGATTATGTTACTGTTCCTACCTCAAACCGGGGACAGTAACGTTCTTCAAAAAATATTGTTATTTTAAATGTAGATTGCCATGCCATAATGTTGACATACTTGTTGAATATAATCTCTTGAATATAATTTGTTGAATAATTTCAGGTGGCTCTGGCTTGAAAAAAAGTGAACTGCTTCCTAAGTATTCTACCATTGTTGTTGTAATGTTATTTTGCACAAATGCTTAGCATCAGGATATCCTGACCCTTGGAACAAAGGGGTTAAGAACAAAGAAAACAAATAGATGATATACAGTAATACACCACATTCATATAACACATGGTTGCAGTTCCATGAAAAGGATGAGCGTTATTGTTTTATCCTAAGTTGGTATAATTTTAGTTGGCTTATTATGACTGTTTTATGCTGTTGTTGCTTTTTCTATTACTGGAGTAAGCTGTGCAGTTGCATTTAAAGTAACAGCACGTTGTTAGGCTTGGTGAACTGTTTTATCTGCAGGAATAAAGACCCAGAATTCTGCCTGATGTCCAAAAAACCCTAAGGTTCTTTTTTATTTTAAAGTTGAATGAACTTTTTAAGTTATAAAAGTTGAATTAACTTTGTTCCCCCCCCCGTTATTGTGTGGGTTTTTTTTTTTCATTTGGTTCACCTCTGCACTTCCTGATCTCAGCTGGGACAAGAAGCAGAAGTGCCAAAGTACTGTGAAAGAAAGGCTGTCCTTGTGGTATTTTCAGCTTGATCGGAAACAGAAAGTATCAGAGCTCTCACAAGACCACTTACTCTCCAGTGTCCAGCCCAAGTTTGAGATAAGCATCTGAACACTGAGGTGCCTAACTAAATCAGACATGCAACCTGAACAATCTAATCTTCCAAGGTCTGTCCACCACTACTTTCTTCATTTATAACAGATACCGACAGGACCAAGACAAAAGTGCATTAAACTAAAGCTGTTTGCTCTAATAGTGTTAAGTCAGTTTGCTGTATTATAATAACAAAGCAAAACTGTTGTTGGCATTGTTAAAAGAATGAATTATACTCAGATTGTACTGTACTTCCTAGATGTTGAAAAAATGTCTTTCCTTTTTTGCACCTGTAAAGCTGGAGGTGCAATTTTTGGCCTGTAGTCACCTGGACAGCCCTGCACCTCATTTCTGGATAGAAGCAAACATTTAGAATCTAAGTGTCCTTAGTTATCCTTGAAGTTGTTTATATCTAAAATCTACAGCTGCAAAAAAGGAGCCCAAGTGAGGGACAAACTCAAGTCTGGCCTATAGCAGATATAAAAAGTATGTAGAACAGCCGTAACAAACACAAAGCGTATTTTTCTTAGGGAAATTAGGGGCATGTTAAACACCTGTTCTTCACAAAATTAATTTTTTTTTTCTGGGTGTGACTGATCATTTTGGGGATCACAGTCGTAAACAAAGAGAAAAAATGCTTTGAAGATGTTTCACTGTATAAATGGAAGAGACTAGGAATTCTTGCTGTCAAGTCAGGCCAACAATCGGTGACTCAGTAGCTAATACTGACATAGCTAATAGCCAATATACATCAATACTGCACCCTTCATAGTGCCTCAGGTGGAGTGGACATAAAGTCTATTTACACTGCTGCTTAAGCCCACTTCCAGTCAGCCAACTATATTAATATCCCTCTGAGGTGCTGTTTTGTTAGCCTAGTTTCCTCTGTAGAAGCTGTACAGATCATCAGGTCTCAAGGCTGAGCTTCCCGCTGCTCAGCTCCCTGCCACACCTCATCGTAATGCGTTGTGCAAATGTAATGTGCATACACCAAAGCTAAGCAAGATGGCTGTCTGTCACAGGCCTTTCTGCATCCCACTAACCGTGTTGTTGTCTGTGATGAGAAACACAGAATGAGAGGCAAATAGTGCACAAACTGATTTCTAGAGGGCTGTTTCCGTGTCCTGTTGCTCTCCAGGGAAGTTTTTTTAGAAATCTGTCAGCCCCCCTTTCTGCTTCCTTTGTATGCTTGAAGTGTGTGGAGCAGAAGGGTAACGTGGAAAGAAATGGGGGATTGTGTGGCTTCTGGTAGTTGAGGGTGTGGCAGGCTAGTAGGGGGAGCTCCTACATTGAGCCCACCCACCTCACTGCGCCTGACCAACTTCCAGGCTCCAAGTGCCTCACTGGGGGCACCTCACATCTGGCCGACCCCCTTCCTGGAGCATACCCACTAGCTTGGGGTGTCCACTGTCACCACCCAGGGCTGGGCTTGATTCTGGCTCTGTGCACCCTGGGAAACACAGGCCTAGTAGCCCTCAAGGGTACTTGATTCACTTCAAGAACTTGGGATGCTTCCCTCAGTCAGAAGCACAAGTAGCAGTCTCCTTTAGTCAGCTGAACCAAGGGCACCCCAAGGCATAATCTAGACCCACTCCCAGACTAGGTACAAAGGAGAACTTTATTGGTTACAGAGGGTAGGGTTAGAATAGGGTACAGGGTAGAGCAATATCACAGAAATCCTGTAGAGCAAACTCCCCTGGCTGAGTAGCCTTTGATCATGCATCTGAGTTACTGGAAGCTATATATCTCATTAGATCTCAGGTAGCTTAATCACAAGCAGGAGAGCACACAAGCCTCCATGGCTCACCAAAAGCATCCGGGAATGTCTCCTTGCTAAAAGGAGGCATATACCCAATGGAAGGAAGGGGTCATCACCAGGGATAACTATTCTGCAGTCGCTCAGGGTTGTAGGGGGGCAGTTAGGAAGGCCAAGGCAAAAATGGAATTAGGACTAGCTTCTCAGATT
>NW_017728943.1:130973373-130987490 GCF_001723895.1 Crocodylus porosus
CGGACTAGATGATCTACTCAGGTCCCTTCCGACCCTAGAAACTATGAAACTATGAAACTATAAGCATCATCCAGAGGCAGGTGGAGATTCCCTGTGGAGGCAGACAGTTCTTTCATCATGAGTTCTGAGAGAGAAAGCAAGTTTCAGATGGGACAGCTCTTCTCTCTCTCTGAGCCTTTCTCATGGCTGCTGCCTGCTCCTCCTGAGCTGTTCTTAACTTATATAGCCCTTGTGACCTCATTTACCTGGTCCAATGGAGGCCAGCACCTGTTGGCTGTCAGCCCACCAATTTGAAATGCATCACTGGTTGCTGGGCAGACTGGCAGATCCTAGCTCCCCAGGGAGCAAGCCCCTCACCCAGGTATGTGATGCCAGTCATGTAGGCAGAGGGAGCAGGTTTCCCCCTACCTCAGGAATGTATCCAGTTCAGGTTACCTAAAGAGATAGGGTAAGGTATGTCTCCTCTGCTGGGCCCATCCTAACCAAACTGTCACAGAGCAGAGTTTTTTGGGAGAAACAGAGGTGGCCTTCTGCCACAGAAGGCAATTTTTGGAGTCACCTAAAATAGAGGTATAGCCATGCCCATGGAAGACTAAAACATGGACACAGTATTAGATTGCATGTGTTTTTGTTAGAAAGCTTTTGTACCTTGTTTTCCGACAAAATATTAAATGTATTTATTATACAGAATTATAAGTGCCAATTTCCACTGAACAGGTGCCTCACAGCTAACTAACTAGAATCCAGACTTTGTTCAGCCTTTATTCATCAAAGATGTTGATTGGAGTTGACTGATTTTTCTTTTGGCTTCCTTTGCCAAGACATGGGTCAGATTGATTTGAATGGCTGATGAGGATGTCTTACAATCAGATAAAGTTCTTCCAAAGCCCTGAACCACAAAAACTTCCTCCAGCCCTAACTTTAGAGATTTTACACAAAAGGAAAAATCCTCCGATGTTGTTAGTTGTCACTGCTCCATTGTTTTCAACTGAGCTATGATTATTTACATGAGTGGAGGCTATAAGCCTAACATAGTGGGTTTCACTGCATTTACGAGAAACAACCAGAACTCAACACACACACAGGGCTGGGCCCAATCATTTTCAGCTGCATCTTAAACAACAATTGAACAAGCATATCTCACCTAAATTGCAATTATACAATGTCAACTTCACAGAGCTCTGAAACAAGCTATTAAATAGAGATGGATCATTTTTGTTGCCATTCAACGTATTCCTCTATGACTGAGTAAAAGGAGTCTAAGCAATTACCACATAAAAATAAACGTAGTAGCTTTGGCCCCAACACATCCTAAGTAACAGCGCCAGGAAAGACGAAGTGAGCCAGTTCTGAAAACCTAACAAGGTAGTACATATTTTCACAGATAGATGAGAACTGAAAATGTCTTAAAGAAAAGAAGAGTAAGATGGAAGAAAAAGTAAGGGAACAAGCTGACAAATTCATAGCTCACATTTCCCAATTGGTATCTCTTAAAAAGTTTTCCTTCCTTGCTTATTTGCTGTCAAGTTATGTACTAAGAGTAGTAGTAGCAGCAGCAGCAGCCCCGTGCCAGACGGTAGAGGAAGTGCCTTGTGTGCAGCTTTCCAGTTTACTGTAGCCTGCATGGCCTTCATTAACCCAGTGCTCTGGTTTTCATTGTAACTTTCTCTCCCCTTCCCCCTTTTCCCTCTCCTTTCCTTCAAAGAAAGAAGAAGAAGGGGTGGGGGGCAGAAAAAAAAAGCCAGGGTTTTAGCTGGCATAGAACCACTCTTTTGGCTTGGAGCCTTCATGGCCTGTGCCAAATCTACTGTCTCCAGCAACTCTCCCACAGCAAATCAGTCTGGGCATACAAAAGCTATAAAAGAATGGTGAAGAAAGATCCTTGATTTGCCCCCTCGTTCTTTCTGGTTCTTCTCCCCAAGTGTCATTCCCCAGCAATGACCTCCTTGTGCTCTCCAGTATAGTAACCAATACTAGAACCTCCATTCTGCAGCTTTGCTGAAGGCTTCCTTAGTGGTCAGCCATTTTTGGCTGCTTATGTAAACAGAACAATGTAAAGGAAAAGTGTAATTCCTGCTTTATTCTTTCCAGCAACTGCTGTTTGAAAAATGGGATTCCTTAGGCATATAAAAAGGAGCTAATTAAGACCAGATCCTTGCCCAGCTAAGCCTCTGACTGCAACCCTTAAAGAAACAATGGCATGGGTTTACTCTAAATGAACGTTGATCTTCCTGGTCCACATTCTTTCTTTCATTATCTGTCCCTTTCATTCCCTACCTTCAGGTATCCTCAAAGGCATTGGGGGTTGAGGGGATCAGGGGAGCAAGCAGGGTCTGTGGGGGTGGGATTGGAGGGGTCCAGGAGGGTCTGGTAGGGTCAGGGGGGTCTCTCCCCTCCAAGGACTGGGGGGCTGTTTTTAACCCTCCAGATCCTCCCCACCCCCAGAGGAACACCAGCCCTCGCCGCAAACAAACCCCTCCCTGATCTCGTCTGTGACTCCCCTCATCCCAACTTACTGTCTTGGCTCCCAGCACCGGCAAATGCTGGTAAAGTCAGCACTGGGAGCAATTTGCGGGATGGGGCATTTGGCAGGCTTTGGTGGGGGTGCTGGGTGATTTACAGTGTCCATCTGGGTGTGAAGGTGGGACTAGGGGCTAAAAATAGCTCAGTGCTGGGGGGGGGTGGTGGTGAGGAAAAAAACAGCCCCAGGGCTGGGGCTACTGGCTAGGCTCTCTCAGCCCTGGGGTTGTGCTGGGAACTGTAAAAAAGGTCAGTTAGATCAGGCTCATTGGACCCAATCTAAATTAGACTACCTCTGAGATACAATTAACTTAGATTGGGTCTGTCATTTTTAGACCAATATAACTTTCCTGAACTTCTGTACAGTTCACACTTAGCTCAACTGAACTAGGGATCTAAGTGTAAGGTCCACACTCAGCAAACTAAGATCAGGTGGCCATTTTTATTGCAATATAACCTCCCTCTAACCTCTCTGATCATCTGTATGTAATCCATGTCACCCTCCAATACTATCTTGTGTTTTGACCTTGTCAGATTTTAGTTTCAGTTGGCTTAGTCATTACTTATATAGACAGTCTCCAAGAAATGGCCAGATGCTACTGAAAATATTCATATTTGGTGAGAGGAGCTTTAGGTTACTCAACATTTGACTATGTGTTTAGCATATCTAAGTTTTTTCTAGCTGCCACAGGCTTATTGTCAATATTAGCAAGATGAATCTCTTCTTAGAATAGAAGGGTGCACTAGCAGTTATTTTCTTTCCCTGGATATAGCATCCTCTCATGGGGGACTCATCTCATGTAAACACTGTTTCGTGCAGACCCTGTGCAATACTAAAAGGACTCCATTTGGTCTACAACAACTTGGAGCTTTATTTTAAGTGCACTGTTTTTGCAGTGCTGCTGCTTACAGGCATGAGGTATACTGCATGCTCAGAGCTATTGCAAAATTCCCCAAGCCCATAGAGCATCCTGGTGTCACCCTCCAAATCACTTCCTCTGCTGCCCCCTAACTCTTGTCCCAAACTGCGAGGAACCTGCAGGTTCTTGCAAACCCACTTGGGAAATGCTCATAATCCAGCCAGAGGAAACACACAGCATTTATGGGTGTATCCCCATAAGCAGGAAAGTGCATTTCCCCAGGAACAAACAGCAGTGGCACAATACATGCTGCTGCTCCTTGTCCCCAAGCAATGCCCATGCATGCATGCTCTGGCACCTGGCATGTTGTCCTGGATGGGGTAGGGGAAGCTGGGGCCAGCACTAGGCTGGCCCTAGCAGCATTACCCGGTATCCTGGAAGTCTCCAGGGGCTGCAGCAGCAGTGATCTGGCAGCAGGGAGCCTGGCCAGCAGCCAGAGTGTGGCTCCAGCCAGGCAGGCTCTTGTTTGGGCAGCTCACACTGTCACCACTTGCACTGCCCCACTTTTTTTAGGTGCATTTTTGTTTTGGACGCTGGGATCTCCTGGTGTCAAGCCTCCTACCACCCACCCCTGTGTTACATACCTATGTGTACATTTTGGTACCTTGCTAAGGGCCCAAGTAATCCCATGTGCATGCGCTAACTTCAATGGGTATTAGGTAAGGTTCGGAGGGGAGAAGTGTCTTAAAATGGAGGAGAGGGCTGTATGAGTTTAAGAGGGCAAAGAGCAGGCTCTCCTGATCTACTACCCATGGAGATGCACATTTTTATGATTAACAATTTCTACTACTAACTAAACAAAAATGCCTGTGGTGAAGGAATAAACAGAAGTTCACAGCTAATTGGAAACAGTAAGGTTGTATAATTTTTCCATTGCCTGCTTTGGAAAATTAAAGTTCAACATTGGGAGACTGATGCTTAAGATCTCCCACAGGAGATGGTAAAACTATATGCCCTGAAAGGAAATGACATGAAGAACAGGTAGTAAAGAGTCATCTTAGATAAAAAATAAAATAAAAAATCCCACTCAAAATGAATTACTACTACATATGTTTAAGAGAGTTCTATCTATGCTGATTTTTTGCTGAAGAAGAGATAAGAAGGGAACTGCCATCATTATGTTTAACTCCTTGGTACATTGTGTACTCATTACCCTGTATGGTAATGAGTACTACAATAATTATCTCCTTTAGATTCCCTTAATATCTACATGTAACACTACAAGCATCTAATAACTTAATACTCAGTCAAAATATCAGAGATTTATCTTGTACCATTTATACTTTTCATCTCAAGGGAATGTGTTCACAGTCATTATCGGTAGATTTGCAGCAGATGTTTAATAATGAACTGAGGTTTAGAGTACAAAGTTAAGAAACTGTATTCAAGTGAAAAAGTAGGGAGAACTTAATAAAGCAGATAGATAAAAGAGATAGATAAAAGAGGGTCAAAACACTGGGACAATCACCCATGGAATAGAAACATCCTGCAGGATGCATTTCCTTTAGTGGGTGTGCACCTGGATAGCACGAGTCGATTGGCAAAAATATTGGACCAAAGATATTTTTTAGGGTACAGGCATTAAAGAAACTGGTTGCAAACTCAGAAAAAAGGTTGTATTTATTTCCTTCAGGATGGTAATGCTTCTAGTCTGTTGGCAAATTAGGTAATCTCTGGTTTATCATTCTTTCCTGGAAGGCACAGTGCAATAAGAGTAAATGGGGCATAAATATTGTGATTATTGTAGGAAAGTAATAAGGTACTTGTGTACTCATTTGCTTGGAAATTAGATAAGATGTTACAAATATTTGATGACGTAATCTTTCTTTTCACCTTTGAAGCAATACCTGACTATAAAAAGATGCAGAGTTTAAAATGAAATGACAACACTGGACTCCACCATTCCAAAGGTGACCTGGCCTCCCCATGCCTTGTGGATGAGCAACGGCTTTGCCTCAGCTGGGTGAGTGGCAGCAGGGCATGGGGGAGGGAGGGAAGATGGACATGTGCCACCCAAAAACTCGCTGCAGCCCCCCCATACTCCCTGCTCCACTGCCAGTCCCACCCTGATATGGAGGCACCCTGTCCCCCCTGCTCACCCAGCCGGAGCAAAACCGCTGCTCGTCCAAGAGGTGCAGGGAGGCCGGGCCAGCTCCATCAGCTGCATGCCACTTGTCTGGAGGCAGTACAGGGGCTCAGTCTCATGCCAGCCGTGGACTGGTTGTCCAAGCAGTGTGGGGGCATAGCCGTCCTCCAAGTGCCTTCCGCCTTCTATCCGGCACAGCTCCAGGCTGTCTGCCCTGCACAAATCCTGAGCCATATGCTCCTACCCCATGCCCTCTTGGACCGGTAGCAGAAGCAGCGGCAAAAGCCGCTGGACAAGCCACCACATGAGTGGCTCCCAGACTGGCGGCACACAACAGCGCAAGTCATCCTACCCCTACCCAAGCAGGTTGTACTTGAAGAGAAATTTATATGTCTATGAAGTAAGCACTAATTCACAAGTAGACTGAACTGGATTCTATTCTGCCTCATGGAGAAACTTGTCAGATAAATCCTAGTTGCAAAATTTTTATTATTGGTGATGAAACAAGCAGTGAAAACTAGTTTGACTTTCAGATCTGAGGCTGAATTCCTAGCACAGCAACCAGTCTAATCAATTGAGCCCAATGAAGATGGACAATGTACTTTGGAGAACTTATCTACGACATCCCATGGTAGTTTTTTATAGCCATTTTCAGACTGGAATCACATCTTCATTTTATCTGTACCTTTCTTTGCTGATGATGCAAGTAGCCCCAAAATAAGGCTGTTTTCTTTCTCACAGTGGGGACGTGCGACTGCCTACTGCCAGTTTCCGTCCTGCATGACAGCAGCGTTCAGTTTGCTGCTGGGATGGACCAGAGCTGCAGCTGGGAAACCGTGGGAAAGTTCTAGCAATGATGCACAAGCATTGCTAGATTAAGCACAAACATTTGTGATTAAGCTTCCCTGACCTACATTCTCCAGAGTGCAAAACTGCGCTGTGTCCACAAGAACTTGCTTAACATTTCTCACCATTACTTTAGTGCCAGTGCAGTGCAATGCACTAAAGTAGCGGTGAGAAATGTTAAGCTATGTTGGTAGCACTAATGAAGGCAAGGGGCTGGCACTTTTCGTACTGTCGCACCCAACTCTGCTGAAGGTAACGGTAAGCCATATGGTAGCAAACATGCAAACAGGTGCTAGCACCTTGTTTGTATCAGAGCTCTCACCGTTGTTGTCACTCGGAGAGTAGCACTTATAAGGACGGGTTAAGAAAATACTCAGTGTAGGCAAGGGCTTTTGAGAAAACCTGTAACTGGTTAATGGACTCCACTAAATCTGTAAATGGAAAAGAGGCTTTCTGGAAAAATGTTCCTCTTGGAGCTCTTTGGACAGGCTGCTCTCAGTAATATAGTTCCAGCTTTACTGTGTTTTCCAAGTCACTCTGACCATATGCAAAACCATAAATGTTTTCCAGTGTTTCCCAAGATCTCCTCTGAACGTTTCTCTCCACACAATTGCACATCATTCAGCAGAGGTTTTATGGTAGGAACATATATTCATGTTCTAACATACATAACATTTTAAATTTCTCCCAAGTGATCAAATGCGTTCATAAAAGGTGTATCACTTAAAATATACTTATTATCAGGGCCTGCAAATAATGTACTGCATGTACATAAACATATTTTTCTTACACTGTTCAAACAGCAAAACATGCATGCTGGTTACATAACAGGCATCCAAAATGGGCCTCTCTCCATCAGTATCAAAGTGGTCTTAGGGTTTCATAAGTTTTTAGAAGGCAAAGCCAGGAAAGCTTATCTATCCCCTTAAACCATCTGTTCAATAACTTCCCAGTCCCAAGGAAATTATATATCCATCTTTTTATATATTGTTTCTGAGCTTTGCATTATCATTTTCCAGAATGATTACCAGACATCACTGTTTATAACATCTTACAGTTTTAAGACCTCCAGTCTTTTCTGACCTCCACACTTAGAGCCTGTTTAGTAACTTCAGAAAAAACTTCTCAGCCTCAAAATTCTTTAAGCTTTAATTTGGCTTGGGACACATGGGAATGAATATTTCATATGGGAAGATGATTTCAAAATACAGGATTTGGGATTCTTTTTCTTTTGATTTGTTTAAATCTTAATATACAGTTTATGTGCATGTGTACACAAGCGTGTGTGTGTGTGTGTGTGTGTGTGTGTGTGAGAGTATTAGCAGCCATGAACTCTGCATAACACAATGAAGAAAGGGGTGATATTAAAAGTGTGTGAGAGAACATTTTCTTGTCACACTGGGGCATCTGATGTTGCAATTATCTTTTTGGGGCTGTCCTCTATGAGCCCACTTTTAGGGTTGCCAACCCTCCAGGATTGCCCTGGAGTCTTCAGGAATTAGATATAAATCTCCAGGAGACTGCTGAAAGTCACCCAAGTGATAAATGACAGGGCATTCATTAAAATAAACATTAAATGTTGAATCTGAATTATACAGTAGTCCACTGGACTTTTAAAATGTAATGGTAATATGCATTTACTTTCCTGATGTAAAGTCATTAATGTCATTATGTCATGTAATGAAATCTCCCAGAACCGACTGAAACAGAGCTGGCAACCTTAAGAACATGTGATCCATCTCCTATTCATGCTTAACTGTAATATGAGGTAAACCCTCCCTAAATGTGCACAGGCTCAGTATCCCAGGCCTATACTATCCACAGCCCAGGTATGAAAATAATTATGGTAATTTATGAACCAACAATTCTAATTTCCAAAGTAACAGCAGACTGTGCAGGCAGGGACTGGCCAAGATGTCAGTGTTCTGTAGCTAAAAAATTATGGATCATGGTCAGTGCACAAGAGAAATGACAATTATTGTGGCTCTCTGTGGGCCAAAGGAAAGGATACACAAAGGATGGAACTGCTGGTGACATAATTCACTATACTTTCTTATTCATTTTTGTTCCAGTATTCAGTATGACGGTGTTGTGATGACTGATTCATGAATTTTCTTAATGTGTTTTGAGACCAGAAGATAGAAGATGCTGTGGCAGCGGCTGTCACTGCTTCCTATCTGAGAAATCAGAAAAAGCAAAAAAATAATGAAGTGCTCTATCCCATCGTCTTGTCAGCACTGGCTTATTTCTTGCAGAATATTTCTGTGTATATTGTGTTGCGTGGGTGCATCTACATCTGTGCTTAACTGTGCAGTAGACTAATTTGCTTTGGTGTCACCATCTACATGTACAATGGCATTAGAGTACAGCAAACTAATTTTTGTTACCATATGTTAGTACTCTTAGGGACAGTACTATCTTATGCATGTGTAGATAGTGTTACTTTGCTCCACAGCTAATTAGGCAGCTCTGCAGTTAAGTGCACATGTAGACGCAGCCACTATGCTTAAATTAACTGGCTTAAGTTAAACCCACTGCCATGATGATAATTTAAGATGTTTTATGTTGTTTAAAAAGCACAATATCAGTTTTCAAGTAATACTAGGTAAGACTGGTTTCAACCACAATTAACTTTGATTTTTCAGGAAGAGAAAGAAATCTTCCAAATATTTCCAAATTCAATTGGAATGTTGGCACAGGAAACAATTTAGCAGGGATAGTCTGCAAGGGAATGATATAACTTTTACCATATTCTGTGTCGATGTGAAAAATGGCAATTATTATTAGGATTATCTCCCTATTATGCCTCCGGTTTCCTATGTGAGTTGGAAAATTACTGCAAAGCTGATTTATTTAGAAACTAAATCTCAGGTTTACTTAACATATGTCTCTTCAGACATTCATGTGTAACTCCTGTGTGAACTGCCCCCATGTATCTGAAGACAGAAGTGACCCTTCATGTGTACTTTTACTGGTCAGTCTCAGTCTCACATGCAGGTATGTTTCCCTTTTCTAGTTAGAGCAAAGACAGTAATATGTGCCAGTGTGGGACTGTCTGTTATTTCCACTTCTTCTATTGTGCACTATTTTCTTTTAACAAAATACTGTTGCTAACATATGAATAAAACCCTTCTAATTGGATCTGGTCAGAAAATGGAATTTCTGTTCTTTGGGAAATCCCAGCATTTCAAAAGTCGTTCCCATTCCAAATTGGAATCAAAAGCTGAAATTTCTTGCAGAAAGAAAATTAACAAACACATTTGGATTATCAAAGCTGTTTTGCAATTGTTTCAAATTGTTTCATTTCCTTAAAAGTAAAATGTTTTTTTCTCAATAATATTGAAACATAACATTTTAAATACCATAGTTCCTCACATATAACCCCAAAATATAATATGTTGCTTCTGAAAGGCAGAATAAAGACAACATATTTTTTCTAGAGTTATGGCTGCATAGGACAGGGACAGAGCCTAATCTTCAGCTGACTCACCCTTCTTTTCCTGCATAACTAAAGCCAAAGCTTTAGATGTTGCTGAGGACTCATCTCTATGGGGAGGATCTATGATTTTGAAAAGAATTAAAGAGTTTGTGCTAAATAGGTTGTGAAACTAAGACCTGAGGAACAGCTAGCAGACAGTAAAATTGGCCTAAGAAATAAATGTTGGCTTGATTAGTAGAATGTTGAGACCATTAAAAAAAGAAACAACTGTTAACACTGGTGGAGTAAAGAATAATAAGCCACTAAGTCTGCTGACCCTTCCACTGCCTGAACAATAATACCACAGCTGCTGGACTGTACAGCAGCAGTCGAACCAGGGTGCTTCTACCCTGGGCAACAAATCAGCTTCCCTGCTTAATACACATACCGCAACTTTGGGGGGATGCTGATATTAGGGAAAGAGGTGCACACTGTATGGAAGAAAATATTATATTAAAATATAATTGTCACAATAGGAATAATGAATAACTGAAATGATAAAATCTAAATAAATTAATCAAACAATAAAGGCAAGATCTTTTAACCTTATCAAAACATGCCATTTAGAGCTCTTCTAAATAAAATAAAAAACAGAAGTAGCTCTCTCTAACTTTTTTCCACAAAGAAATTGTTAAAATCAAGCTCTTTCCATGAAACGTTTTAGTCTTGATTAAACTGACTTTTCCACAGGAAACTGTTCTATTGACTTTTTTTACTCAGTTTTAATATGAATACCTTTAAAATATTTTCCATTGACATAACCAAGCAGCAAAAGCCACCGCTGGTAATCTGAGTGTGAGCATGTGTGGGCGCCTGGATCTTAAGTCTATGCTTGCACGAGTGTTATGCATGGCATAGACCAGACAGCAGCAGGACAATCCCCATAACTGTTTCATATAACGTTGAACCAACCCTAGTAAAAAAATAGCTTTAAAAGTTCCGCAATTAATTCCTCTTTACTGAACCAGATGACTAATGAAATGTGATGCCCTGTGGTAAGACAAACTAGTAGAGGGTTCCTTGTTTAACCAATAATAAATTATGGAGACACCAAAAGAAGAAATGAAAGTGGAAAGGGAGCTAAATGTGCTCAATGATTGCTACTGTTTACCAGAGTTGCTTTATTAGTCTTTTATAAAACAAAAAGCTCAAGAGTCTGCCACTTGTGAAACAGATATTAATTGAAATTGTTTAGTAATGCTACACACACAGTTTACTTCACCACAACACAGCACAGGTGGTGAAAAGAAATATATTAATCCTACAAGCATTGGAGCACATTTCTTATGTAGAAACAACTAGCTTATTACCTGACATTTTTTATGTATTAATATTAAAGGCAAACAAACAAACATTTTATCTTCCATACACTTTACAAAAAGGTTTAAATTACTCTTTTGTATGCAGCACAAAATAAAATAGTCTGCCAAATACCAGTGCATTGCAACAAGGGAGGAACTAATTAATTTGGATACAATTATTATTTGTATTACACCACTGCTTAGAAATCTCAACTCAGTTAGTCACTCTTCGTATTAGGCATTACAAAGTCAGCCCCTGTGAGCAAGGGTTTGTCATTTTAATTAAGACTCAGGCGATTGGTGTAATAAACAAAAGTTGTGGGGAAAAAGGGTAGAAAGGTAGGTGGAATACAAGCATGGTCTGCTCAGAGTAACTCCACCACACTGAAACAACCTCTTTGCCAGTTACTTAGCAGAACCTCTCTTTGGCAGAAAATCAGATGAAACCAATTTTTATGTTAAAAAATATTCCATTAGTTTTGCTAGGAATATATATTGTAGCTACTGAGCACATCTACGTGTTCATTAATACACTGTAATTACAGTGTATTATGTTAGTACCTATATTTACTGTGAATTAGCACTGGCACACACCTTTTTTGTGACACTAATGCTCACTAGACTAATTCTACTGCACATTAGTGTATTAGCACAGGTTTTGCCTGCTGCGCTAATGCACACTAGAATTAGTCTACTGCATTCAAAGCGTCTTGTGTAGATGCGCCTATTGTGATCTTTGGATTCTATCGACACCACAAGTGGATGGACTAAAATGATGAGGAAGAGGTCATCTTTGTGTATTTGTAGGGCTATGGGGGCATATAGGCATTTCAGGTCTCTGGCTGGAGAGCTACCAAGTCACTTGAAATGAGTGCTCTGTAGCTAAGGGGTGAAAAGGAACTGCTTCTTTTATCTCCTCCACCCACAGGAGATCCTGGTGAACACTCTCCCACGTTGGGGAAGGGGCGGGGGGAGGAAGCAAGGCTGCCCATGATCTGAAAAGCAGCGTTGCCAAGGACAGCCCCAACTGCCACCAGGTGGGTAGCAGGGGTGAGAAGAACTGGTCTCCTCATACTCAGTGCCACAGAAATGCTGCTGCCACTGCCAGAAGCTCAACTTTGCTGGGGCTTTTTCAGCAAAGCAGGTATTCCCTAATTCTAATCCCAAACCTTCATCCGCACCCTACCTGCCACCCTACCACTCCCAACTAGTTAGAATAATTATGAATACTGTAGAACAGGTAAAGTCTAATCCTCTACAAAATAGTTTGGGACAGAAACTGTGCAAAGTATATGATTTTAAAGATTTATCAATAAAGTATTTTATCACCCTTTCTAATACCTATGTGTATTCATGACAGTTCACTTTATTAATTACATTCACTTCCTTCTCCTTTCCTTTTAAATAGTATGATCCTCATAGAGAAAGTGCAAAGGACAAAGCACCATGAATTAAATAAACCTCTTAATTCTCTGAAGCCTTCAGCCTGAGAGGACCAATAATCTGCTTGCAAGTAATACACTGCTTTTACATAGCCTTCCTATTTTTAGAGGTGTTGGATTCTTTTGATTGGGAAGTTTTCTGAAGTTTAATAAAGCATGTTTCTCTCAAGACGTGAGATTATAATAGGAATTATTATTAGGGATTATTAGCAATGAACTAAACCATGTCCTATAGATAATGACCAACATTTTTTTATCATTAGGTGGCTGCTTAGCAGCCTGTGGGAAAGGAGCTGGTGATCTCAATCCAGCTCCACCTGGACATTTATCAAGACCATAAACACTATGGTAACAACTAGCATGTTGGCTGGCTGGCTGACTGACCAGGGATGCCAGAGTCTGCATAGGAAAACAGAGTAAGATCAAGTTAATAACTGGCATAGAGTGGGGAAAGGTGGTCCAGTGCTGGGTGCTTGTTTGGGATTTACCAAACCTGAGGTCGAGTTATTGTTTTGTTACAGCCTTCCTGTGTAACACTAGGTTAGTGGTTCTCAACCTTGTTAGATCCAAGGCACCCCTTGAAAAAATGCCAGCTTTTATTTTTTGCTTGTTTTTTCATTAGAGAAAGAGAGCAATTTTTCCGTTGCAAAGAACTCAGAAAGACCACGGCAGGTCAGAATGTTTTTGATGCCACGTATTCCTATTTGAAATCTCTGGGCTTATCTGGTGAACCATGTTTGCACACCAAACACTGTTAACATGGTATGGCACCTTGTGGCACCCTTGAAAGGATTTCAAGGCACTCCAGGATGCAACAACACTCTGGTTGAGAATCACTGCAGTAGGCAAATCATCTCATGTCTCTGTGCCACTGTCCCCCAACTATAAACTGGGGATAACTCAACTTTCCCATCCAAAGAGGTATTGTGAAGGTAAATTGTGAAGTGACCACTTACTACAGCCGTGTCCGCCAAATAACTATCTTAGTTATGATCATTATAGCTATTATGATTTATAGCTGTTCTCTCACTACTCACAATTTGAGTGGCATTGCCATCAATGCACAAATAACACATGACTGTAAAAGTGCTAGCCAGGTTCAGAATATATGAAGGTGTTTTTAGGGAGGTGAATGGGTATATATTTTAATCAGTTCACATTTTTTCCTGACTATGAGTCAGGTTAGGTATTGCTGGCAGCCCTGCATTAACTCCCTCAAAATATATGTGACCCCAGGTAACCTTAATGCTTATGAAAAGTGATTGACAGCTGTCAGCAGCTCTCAAACAGTCTTCTCTTAGGGTCAAATCCAGGTAGGAACAAAGCACTTGCAGGTGACATTGACATCAAAATGACCTATCACCTGGACAAGGGAGAAGAGGTTGATGTCATATATCTTGACTTCAAAAAAGCCTTTGATCTGGTATCCCATGATCACTTCTTGGCCAAACTGGCCAGTTGTGGCCTTGGCTCCACCACGATCCGCTGGCTGGGAAATTGACTCCGTGGTCGGACCCAGAGGGT
>NW_017728943.1:130988280-131014178 GCF_001723895.1 Crocodylus porosus
TTCCTGCCCTTTGGGCAGGGGGCTGGACTCGATGATCTCCCGAGGTCCCTTCCAGCCCTAATGTCTATGAAATCTATGAAATCTATGAATTCCAGGTATTCAGTGGGTGCTGGGCATTTCCTTCAAGCTGACTTCTTCTGTTTAGCAGTGCTATCTTACATGCATACTATCATTCCTTTTGCTTTTCTGAAGAAGTATCTTAAGTAATTTTAAAGGACCAAGGAATTTCACCAATTATGGAAAAGACACCTGAACTGAGATGGAACACAGACATATAAAAGTTGGACTAGATGACCTCCTGAGGTCCCTTCCAACCCGAATTCTCCATGTTTCTAAGTGTATAGCATGACTATGTTATGATTTTAGCAGGATGTGCAGAGTAAGAGCAGATGCCACTGAATACCAAAATTTAGATTAGGCCAAATAGAGAGGGCCAACCTGAAATCTGGCCACCGCACAGCAGCTAAGAACTGAGTTCTTAACAAAAATATTGTGGTGTCTTTAATGATCACAAGCAGTCAAGGCCTCTTTTCTTTTTTTTTTAACTCACTTATTTGACTTAAGCAATACCCTTAAATTAACATAGGAATTGAATTACATTCCCAGTCCTTTAATCATAATCTTGCTATTAGTGATTTATCACAGATAACAGAAGTACTAGATTTCCTTGCAGCTTAATACATGTTATTGAAGGCTCTAGAGTTGGTTGAAGACTGAAACATGGTATAAAGATGACACACATCTACCACCTGGGAGGAAAGACGTGGATACACTACAAAGGACACTGCTTTATCCTTCTTCTCAGTATTTGCAACATATTCCATGACACTGCAATGAACTAGAAACCCCACCCCGCCTTGCTTACCGACTCAGTACAGAACACTTGCTGTTAACATTGCTGCTACCCAGATCATATTATCTATTGTGTGAAGGAAAGGGGAGCACTTCTGGGAACAAGTACTGCTGAGACATTTTTCACAATATTCCAAGCTAAGAAACTTCAAAACAACAAAACACCAAAGATATTATCCCCACCTAGATATATGTGTGTCCAGCATGGGGACAAGGAAAGGAAGTGTGTGGAGGTTTTCTGTGCAGGTACAGCTAACTTGCTTGGAGAAAGTAACCTTGAAATTATCATGACTTGTTAGCATAGTAGAAATACTATAACCGCTCTCAGAGTGTTTTTCACATATATCTTTTCCTATCCTGCAGCAGTACTTGTTTCCTTTTTTAATTTAGCTAAGGTGTACATAAACACAAACATTCAAATAGACTGCATTAAAAACACTCCAAAACTGCAGACACACATTTTATATGAAGTTCTTTCCCTCCTTTGACTCAGTGGATTTTAAACCCAAGATCCAAGTTATCAAAATGAGTAGTGATTTTGTATGCCACAAGTTTTTGGTAAACAGCTCGAAACACCTTAACAGGGCTCAATTTCAGGACCTATTGAGTAACAACTAACTCTGTGAAAGTGAAGGGTATCCCTTTAAGATGTCTCAAGCTGGTAAACTAAAGTGGTAATGTGAGGTTTTAAGTTTTGCTAGAAAAGACTGAGCAACTAAATAAAAAATACCATACTTCCTTTTTAAAGTGTTCAGGATCATGCTATTCAGCTGGATCATTCTGTGGATTTTTTTTCACATTGTATTGAGCATATTCATTCCAGTGACATATTACAGCATCTCCCTTTAGATCTATATCTATATGGTTCCTTGCCTTGGTTGTACCAGACATAACTCCTACTATATTAAGAGAGGTAATTACATGTGTTTGTCTGAAGTTAGGCAGAAAGTAAGGCAGGGTGGAAGCAGGCTTTCACCTATGAAAGTTTTTGTCTCTCTGAACTATTAGTCTCTCTGGTGCCATCCTATTCTATTATGTAAATACAGCAGAGTTCTACCCATTCATCACTGCTTGATAAGCACTATATTTTCTTTAGAAAACTCAAAATCCTCTATTTAAGTAGACTTAATATTCATACACACTCTATATTACATAAATATGTGTCAGATATTCCCAAAATAGGCTGAAAAAATTGTGTCAGTGTTTTGGATAAACACTTTCCTTTTTCCCAAGGCTGAATTTCCTTTATCTGTTCTTGCAAATGTAATGTTCAGTGGTGGTAGCACTTAGGCAGTGTGTTAGAAATCCCCTTATTATTCAAAGGTCACTAGCTGCTGCTTTCTCATAGTTTTTACTGTCCATAGGCAGCATCAACCTAAGAGATTTTGAGAGAATGAGTGAAAACTGCTTTAGGATAGCAACGCTCCCATAGACATGGTCTTCTCTCATCACTATTGTTCTTGTTTGGAGAGAGGAGACAGCAGCTCCTGCCAGGAAGCTTCCTTTATCCTGTCATGTGTTGTACACAAAGACATAGAATTTACCAGTGTCATGCAGTGCTTCTCCGGCCTCAGACATTTCACTGTGGCTAGAGTTGGGTGCCCCCAATTGTCAGCTACTTCAGTGTCTTCCTACTTCCCTGCTGCCTGTTGCTGCCTTCTTCTGTTGCAAAAGGCTTCTCGTCCCTTTTCTTCATTTTCCTCCTTGCTCCTCTAGGTCTTTTACTACCTCCTCGGATAGTGGATCAAAAAGCCAAGGTCAGATTTATGTAATAAATATTGTTTAAAAAAAATACAAAATATAGTCATTAATAAACCTAGGGCCTCTGCATATTTTGCACCAGCATGTTCTTTTGCTCAGTGTCTCACAGTCTTTAAAACCAAGGTCTCCTCCCATTCAGTGATTTCATGCACAAGTTACTGAAGAACTCCCTTCAGCCAAGAAACTTTGTTTAAATGCAGGCTATAAAGCATCTTTTAGTGAGGAAGGAAAGCAAAAAGCAACTAAAAGAACTGAGAGAAAAAGATAATGGAGCTGAGAATGTACTGTACTCATGGGAAATAAAAAAGCTTATCCTTAGTTCTTCTGGGTTATTTTCCAAAACCCAACAGATAGGATGGTATAGCTGATTTGACCTGAATGACAACCTCATTCTGCTAAAATGTTTTTACCTCTTAAAGGAAAATAGAGTCCAGTGACCTATCACTTTTCAAACTCCATTGACTGACCTGAGACTGTGGTTGGTAGGTAAGTCTAGACCTTTTTGTTTATTGCTGCAAAACCCCTGAAAGTTGAAAACTTTTATTAAAAATATCAATAGATAAAATCCTAGGAAATCATGCTGATGCTGCATGGAATAAAAGACACATTTTGCTTTTGCTTTTTTTTTTTTTTTTTACCATTTGGGAAGCAGATGGTTACAGCTTCCGTTGGTACATAAAGTGGCTTCTAGACTCTCTCTTCTTGTAACAATCAAATGAAACAGGGAAGTAAAGATTTTGAACAGAAATGGACTCACTGCCTCCTGCTAAGATAACTATTTTCCTAATGAGGGGAAAAAATCAAAATCTACATACGAGAACATTTCTTATTTGGGAAGACATATCATCATCAGGACTCACAGACATTTACAGTTACATGTAGAGCTTCTGTTCCATATATCTGGTAAGTGACTGATATCTAACTAATAATCAGGAAAAGAAAACCTGAGTCTATGACCCCACTCTCTACTCAAACACAGACATGTCTCTTCTTCAAGGTTATAGTTTCTGTTACAAAAACTGCCATTAAAAAAGAACAACTTCACTATATAACAGATGCATTCTGTCCGCTACATCTAATGCCATTATGTCAGGTCTTATCTACCATGCATTTAAGGAAAGGGCTAATTTATATTTCCATACAACCAAAAGAGTAATGAGTTTAATAAAAAAAGAAGTCATTTTTATCTCCTTCAAATGTAGATGGCACAGCATTGATAAGCACTGTCCATGTGCAAAAGAGATCTACTTAACAAAAGCATACAGCATGGCAGTGCAGTTGTGTCATATTGGACTAAAGGCTCTTACCCAACTTATCTGTTACAGTCTGAAAAATCAATGTTTAGTCTCTCTTTTTGTTTACTTTTCCCAAAATCTCTTTTGTGACTGAGGTACACCCAGGAAATTATGTTGGCATCCAGAATAATCGAGGGGAAGAAAAGAGAAGAGCTTTGTTTGGCCACTAGCAGTTAAATGATATACAGTTGTGGCCTCTGTTTTTTTCAGTGCACTCACAGTTTGCAGCTAAGCCACACAGGTAGGCATAACCACAGATCTGAGTCTCATGTCCTGTACATAAACAAGATGCACAAGATGCAAAAAGATGAATCCAACATTGTGTGATTTTTTTAAAAAACAAAAAACTATAACATGTTCTACCAGCCCTGTTATTAACCATGCTATCACATCCGTCTCTTTACTTTCTAACATTCTTCCACTGTCAACTTCCATTTGCACAATCCAGACCAGTTTAACAGTTTTTCCTTATTTTTAAAAGTGTTGGACTCTTACGTGGAATGAATTGATAGTCTCAGTTCAGTTCCTAGTGAGCTGGTCTCTGCATCACAAAATAACCACACCACATGAAAGTAACCAACACCCTTCCTGGCATTCTCTGCAGGGATGAAAAATGGAATGGGCTATGGAAACAAAACTTTACGGTATCTCCTCATAGCTACAAAAGGGTGGGGGGCGTCCCTGGTGAGGAAGTATGAGGAAAGCTGTACTGTACTACTGATCCTGCCTCTGATCTGATTTTTGTGTGGATAAATGACGTCAGTCTCGGGAGCTGTTGATCTAGTGCTATAGCAGGAGTAAACTAATCTAGATTTAATTTTATAGAATGGGTGGATAATTTCATGATCAACAATGGCATTTTCTAATACTCAGGCTAAAGTAGAGATAAATGCATCTTATACCTTAGAGCAAATATAGGATGCAGAAATTGAGAAGAATTTATTCTCTCTCCTCTGAGATACTGCATACTTGATTATGTTGTAAGAAGGGAAATCACCTTCTCCAGATTAGGCAAAAGAAAGAATACTAGATTTGATGGAATATCGATCTCTTTCAGGAAAGAAAATCCTGCCTTCTAAGGTTTTTTTTACTTACATTGCCATTTCTGATTTTTCCTCCTTGCTGTGATCTGTTTTTGTTTTTTAGGCTAAATACAGATAGTCAAAAAGCCCAAAGCTGAATCAATTTAATCTTTGAGGCTAGTCTAAACTGAATAGATTGAACTGATAAACAGGTGAACAGACATTCACTTTTGATTCCGGAAATGCAGCCACTTGCCTGCAGTGGCTCATGCCAGAACCTGGGAGGTGCTAAAACATGCCTCCCTGCTTGGCTGCAGATTGCTTGGGCCAAAGCCAACCCACCCACCCTGTGAGGCAGGGGGGTTGTGGTCGATGTGCAAAGCATCCTGGGATGCTGGGGGACTGTGAGTTAACTTGAATATGGAGGGGATCTGGGACAGAAGTTTAATAAAATAATTTAACCTAAATCAGTTAAAGTGGTTTTGGCCATTTTGAAAGTGGCTTGTGTGCACTGAATTTCTGTTGTGTTACATATTTAAACCACTTTCTGATCACTTATATCAGTTTATGTATAACTTCTGACAATTATGCTATACTTAAGTTTATAAGATTGTGGGGCTATAACCTTCCTCATGCCTCATAAAGGATTAGAATTTACTGCAAAAACTATAGGAACTAGCACAATTTCTCTGCTATCCAACAACTAATTCTTTATTTTAAAAGCACAGATAAAATAAAATCAGGGGGTCAGACTCAATGATCTGCTGAGGCCCCTTCCGACCCTCATATCTATGAATCTATGAAAAGTGCAGCTTAGTCTTGCTCTGTGCAAAAAAGAGGGTGGGGAGGAATGGAGAGGAAAGGAAATAGACAAATAAAGAAAATAAAAGAAAGTAAAAAGGAGAGAATCAGCTCTAGTCCCCAGAATTTAAGTCCTAATATAAGTAGCTTTCAGCAGAAACAGGTTTGAGAAATATAAAAAAATGAAGTGTAGATTTAAGAGCTCATAAAATAGTCCCTGACTGTGAAAATCTGTAAAAATCTAACCACAATCTGTGATCTGTTTGCATAACAATGCTGAACTTGTCCAAAGAATTTCCATTCAAAGCTGAAGATTTATTTATCTGCTTGCCCTCCTAGTTGAACCCTTGGGCATGGGTTGGCTGAAGTTTTCTAACCATTAGAGCAGTAAGGTTCTGGGCCAGCATTCCAGTAGAAGCAGTAAGGGCAGAAACTCATTTCAGATAGACCTTAGTTTATGAAATGAAACATAAAATAGTATTATTTGTGACAGCATAGGACTAGACCCTTTATGACCCAGGTGGTTTCTTCAAATTCTATGTTTGAATGATGCCTAGTATAAAGAGAACCCATTTCTTGACCTGGGCTGCTGGGCATTTTGACAATACAAATTAGAAAGAATAAGTGTGTCAGAATAATATACTAATAGGGGACAAATTATAAAACAAAACAGAAAGGTGTAATGCAAATTATGTCATACCAGTGGTTTCCAATCCAGTGTAATCTCTGTAGTGAAAGAAAGGAATTCAGTGACATATCAGACTGCACATGTAATATACCAAATGTATAATATTTAATATAGAACTGGAGGAATCTATGATTAATCAGTCATTGTGAGTCAATATTTTTTCCAACTGCAAGTGACTAGGAAATCACTTTCCTCCATTTTTTTTTCAAAACTAACACATGACCTGTTGGACTACGAGGGAAAGCTCTACATTTGTCTTGGCATGACCATATAACTGCCAAAAATGTACTGAGTGTCAAAAATGAATTTCCTATTGGAGGTCCTACTGCTATGAATACTAAAAAGCTAGGGAAAATTTAAGAATAAATTACTCAATATTCTGAAAGAATACATTTTCAAGAATAAGTGGCTGCTGTGATTCTTCTGCTTTATCCATAGCAGACAAAGGATTTATATAGGATAGTTTGGACAGGGATGATCCTGCCTCAGATGACCTCAGGTGGTCCCTTCCAATCCTGGTTTTCTATGATTCTATCATAAATTAAATCCAGCCTGAAAGGGGAAGATTAGTAATACCAGGTTTATTAAAATATTTATTGCTCAACTCAGTTAAGATCACTGTCAGGTGGACTCAGTAAACACTAGGTGGAAAACAAATTACCAAATTTTTACAAATATATATTAAGTGAACCTTTTTCTTTATATATTTAGAACAGAACAAAAGGGAATTCAGATGTTAAAATGATACTTTGAGCATGGAGTTTGATATAAACAAGAAGTATGCACTTCTCACCATTCACACCCACCAAAAAAATCCAGAATTTCAACAGGCATTTTCTCAACCAAGATGCAATGTACAAAAGAAAAAGGTATTAGCCAATGGACAGCTATCTATTTCCAGAATTAGAAAAAATTATACCATCCAGGAACTCAGATGGATTATGAATATACCAGTTTTATCTTATATGAAGGAAAAGTCCACACCACACAGGAAGCCCGAGTTTTAAGAGACCATTAATGACAGAAACAGTAATTACAGGAAAGGCTATCTCAAAGGGTTGTGCATGATCTAACAAATTACTACTGATGATGAAGCTACCTTTAAGGAAAAGTGGGAAAACAGTCTAAAACTCTTTGATATTATTTTGGAACAATGGGTGATTACCTGGAGAACAGCCAAAGCCTTATCTATTTGTGTCGCATTTAAGGAAGAAGTAGATTTTTATAATGTATGGTTACCATTTTTAGAGTCTGAAAGAAAAATAAAAGGTCACAGATAACAGTGAAAAACTGATCAAATACAAATGGGGTTTTTAATGCTAAGGGATAAGTTGATGAATATGATCACTTAATACGTGCATAATACTTACAAGTACTGTATCTATATCCTAATACTGACAAAATAAGAATATGTGTTTGTGAGAGGGTCAAATAGCCAAGAAGGATTGTCTGCCCATCATTCCCTAACAAAAGAGACTAACAGAAGTTTTTTTCTGGGGCTGAGAGAGACAAAAGGAAAAGTTGCTGGAAACCAAAGTTTCCTCTGTTCAGGAAGAATCACTTTACTTTCTGATATTCCGTGAATTTTTATAAATAATTCCGTGAATTTGAAAAATAAATTTTGCCCTGCGGCCAGGATCAAAAACAGCATCTATGTGACACTGTTTTCTCCTGGGCTGGTGAGATAGCCCACCAGATGACTGAGCAACCATAGCAATCATACAGATGATCCACTTTGTGCAGTCTCCTGCATATGGCAGCACTAATACCCAATATAAAACATTTCTTTCTAGCTGAGTCAGCAGGAATAGACTGAGAGAAAATAAGGCCCAGCTGCACCAGCATTTCAGGGCTATTAACCTCATTTCTTCTCCCCGCCTCCATAAGACTCTTTCTCTATCACCCCACATCTGACAAAGTCTTTCCTGCCTCTCCACTTGCTGTGATGGCTTCATGTGGGTGCACCATCTTTAGGCCATGCCAGAAAGTACAGTAGTGAAACATGACACACCTACTAAACACATGGAACAGCTTGATGAAGCAAAGTGTAGCCACTATTCGATTTGTGTTGGGCATAAGCCAATAAGCATGCCTAAGGCAGAGAGCGAGGGTAGGGCACTGGGTGCATACCAGAAAACTGCTGCATGATATCTGTTCAGGCTGTAGTGGATGGAGAGCAGGTGTGCTGTGCTCTCTGTCCACTCCCCACATCCCACATGCAAGCATGACATGTAAACAGGTCCTACTGTCAACAAAGAAAATTAGTGGCATTTGTTGTTTGTGGCATTTGTTGTTAGCAGACATTGTCTTTACTGGCCATTGTGTTGTGGGCCCTGTTCCAATTAGATGGTGATCGATGCCTCAGGTCATTTGTACACACCACAGAATTGGCTTTTAAAGCAGCTGAATGCACTTTTGCACCACTTTAATGGTGCAGCTGTTTGAACGTGTTGGTAGTGTAATGCGCTTTAATGTGGGGCGTTTGCATGTGTTGGTGGTGTAATGCGTGTTAAATGACTTTGGGACACAGCAAAATAAAACATCTCCAAGGTGGTTTAGTTTGCCATGGAAGGAAGCACCGGGCCCCATGCATCTCAGGGGCTGTGCAGGCAGCAGCCTGTGCAGGCAGGCTCCACTGAAAGAATAAAAAACCTAACAGTAGTGAGTCTGATCTTTTTTTCTCTCCCCAGAGCCTGCCTGCCTGTCTGGGGACCTGCATGGGGCCCAGTGCTTCCTTCTGCAGCTGCGGTGCCCTCTGGGACTACTTGGGCAGGGTGCCAGTGGGTGAGTGCCACCTAGGGGATGCCACCCCACCGCTGCTGTGAAGGAAAGCACCAGCCCCCACCCTGCAGCTCAGGGACTGCTCAGCCCACCAGCAGCTTGCCCTCCTCTCTCTGCCACTGGAGAGGCAGGTAAGGATCAGGCCCGACATCTGTGTACATGCCACAGGGGTTTACTTTATCCTAAGTTGAAGCGGTGTTTTTAAAGACCCACCTCTTCAATTTAGGGAGAATTAAACCAAAGTAAACCCACGTGGCATGTACAAATGCCCTGAAGTCCCAGACACCCACCACAGGAGCACAATATCTATAGTTCTCAGAAATGGCTTCATGCCAAGAGCTTGAGATAAGGGGCCAGGGCTGGCTTCACACCGAGCTGTTAAATTATTTGCCCCCCATTCCCAGAAGTTTAACGTAGCTTCTTGACTGGACCCCCCCCACCTGAGAAAGTGGCAGGTTTGATCTTGATGACCTTGGTAAACAACAAACTAGGGATAGATAAATGTGGCTTATCACAGGCATTGTGCTTGATTGAGTGAGCGAGGAAGCAAGGAAATGAGAAATATGGCAGCTTTTACATCATCAGGTCTGCTGCTTAGACAAACTGGAGCAGACTACTGTGGCTGTTCAGGTCCTCTTACCAGGTAAGAGGCCATGGCATTGGATGTACCAACCTGGATCCATTAAAAAATGCTGGCTGGTTGTACTATTCTGGACTCTTCTAAATCTGATTGGTTGTACAGTGCCAGGCCCAAAAGACTGTCCATGCTCCTCTGGCACTCCATCAGTTTGTGCAGTCCAGTGTTATTTCACAGTGGGGAAAGGATGAGTCATGGAGTGGGCCTGGGGCTCTGCGCAGTAGGGGGATTTGTGGGTGGCAGCAGCCCTCCACCCATGAAAGGATCCTTCAGCAGACAACATAGAGCTGGTATGGTCATGGTCTTTTCATAGCGGTGGTCTGCCCATCCCTTCCAGACAGGAGCAGTCAGGGAAAAAGGATGTTGTGTGTTTTCAGCAGTTCAATGGCTGTTTGTCTGCAGCCTTTGTGATTTATTGCTAGAAAGTTAAGCTAGGGACAGATTGACCACTCGCTTCTGCCCCAACTTGTCCCAGTCTTCACACACAAGGTGGTCCTCCTGGGTAGTGAGGTAAACCTTTAGGCAGTTCCTGAAATCACAGGGAAGAGCCAAATGCACCTGTGTCCCACTGGAGCATGTCTGCCCTTTCCATGTGAAAAAGTCATTGGGACTAGCATCTCTTGTGAGACCAGTGCCAATGCATTTGGCCACTCTTTAAACTGGCTTTAAAGATCAGCCCTGGACATGCCAATCCTCTGACTTCTCCATTGTGGAGCAAGTTGTGTGACAGCCAATCTCACAACAAATGTGACATCTTTTCATAGCCATTAATTTTCCTTTGCTCCAGTGGTAGAATACAGTGCTTTTAGAATAGGAAGGTCTGAGTTTTACCCCCATCATTGCTATGGAGTTCCAAGTGTTCATGGTCAGGAGCATAGGAATAATCAAAAGGGTAAGTTTTTACAGATTTATTAAAATAAGAACTATGTTTCTCCTCTTAAAAGAATGCAATTAGAGATCCAGAGTGATTAAAAGAAGATGTTGCAGGAAAAGTTTAAATAGGATTCAGCACAAAAAGCTTTCCACTGGCCATGTGCTATCAACTAGATGATATTATGCCTGCAAATCTGGGATAATTATCATTTTTTTCCAACAACATCCAGTTGCATGATGAATATCCTTGGCGTCTATGGCAGGAACCGCTGATATGCGTCACTTCTTACCTCAAGACAAATGTTTATCAGAGTTATCAGTGCTGGCTGTTGAAAAATCAGCCTGCTATTGTTACATTCTCATTCAGAGCATGCTGTCTTCCAAAACATCCGATCAGACCTGACATACAGGGTGGAAGGACTGCTTCAATATAGTCTACTTAGAGGGAACTCCTGGGAAGAACAGGCTAACTCCACTCATTGCATTTCCTTCTCACTTTAGAATGTGTGATAAAGTGGCAGAGGAGGGGAGGGGAAAGGGATGGATGGGAAGGGAGTCTCTTCTGAAAGAGGTCATTAACAAAGCAGCAAGTAGAGAAAGGAAATCTTTAGTGTTGCGTATTGGAAACAGAACTGCAAATTAATAGCTTGTCTCCACTGGCAGTTACTCATTTCATTCTGGGCTTCTGTTCAGACCAATAATTGCAAAATGCTGAGATAAAAACCTGGCACATTGTAATGGATCCTGTATTATACATGCTGAGATAAATAACTCCTTGCCCATGATGAATCAATAAGTTCCTGGTTAGCTCTGAACCCATGTACAATAAAGAGAGAAAGCTTTATTGTAATAGTAAATACACTTTTCACCATAAAAATGCACCTTTGTGATAAATTAGAAAGTAACACTAATTCATTAAGCTTAGTTATATCATTTACTTCCTCACAGCAAAAATAGCTCTGGGTTTTTTTAATAAGGAAAAAAAATCTACAAAGATAAGGCATGATTTCACTGCAAAATATTGCTATTTTGGAATATTCCTCAAAGTGAAGTGAAGTAGTTACCCAATATATTTATTATTTATAAAATAAGAGTTATTTATAAACTTTAGGGATTCACATTAAAAATATCTAAATCTGATTTGTTTCAATTCATCACCTAAAATTTAACAGCTATAGTTAGAAAATAATTTTCCTATTCATTGGCCAAAGAAAAGAGAAAGTTTTGGATTCATGATTAAGACATTTTAATTAAAAATTTTAAGTGCTTCGTTGATTTTAAGCACTATAACTCCTACACACAGGCATAGAATAAAATCTATAAACCACTACTTTATTTCTTTAATGACACACATTGCCATCAGGACACTAACAGCTAGGTCCAAAAGAGGATGTATATACCTAAAGTGGACCTCAGTTATAATTTAGGCAAAACCCTAAGTTTCAATTTTTAATCCTTAAAACTCTAGTTCAGCTTCTACCTCCTATAAAAGTGCCCAAACCACTAAGTTATAAGCTAGTGGTTCTCAAATAGTGGTCCTTGAGGTCATGGTAAGTGGTCCACAGATTGTAGCACCTCCCCTTTTAATTAATTGGTGATAAGGGTATGGGATGTTGTATAAAAAAATGTTGATGGTTCTCAGTAGTCTGTTGGCCTGAAATGTTTGGCAGCTACTATAACAGGCTGTTCTAGGTACAGGTACTCTTCAGTCCTTCTGTTTAAGCTGTTCTCCTGGGCAGAAAAGAATTCAAGAATCATTGCCTCGGAAAGAACATGCAAAGCTGAATATGATTGTGTGGCCTAGTGATGAAGACTCTCTCCTGTGTGCAGAAAGACCTGGATACCAGTCCCTGCTCCCAGGACAGTTTTTACATGTTATACAATCTATATTTAAATACAGACATAGCCCTGGGAATAGGGAGTAGAACGTAGGACTCTCCCATCCTAACTGGCTGCCCTAACCACGAGGTTACATACCCCTGCTCAGTTTTGGGTAGGGTACTCTTCCAGGAGGTGAAGATTTGAATCCATTAGACAGGGGCTGAGTACTTTAAACCAGGAATTAGCAACCTGTGGCCTGCAGAGCCATTGGATCTGGCCCACAGAGCCAAGGGCTTTGTCAGCATTCAGCAGTGGAGGGCTTTGGTGGTAGGGAGCTCCACCTGCACTGCAGCTAGGCAGTAGAAAGAAGTGATGGCAGTGGCTGTGGCCAGGTCCTAATGCAAATGAAGTAACCACTATCATTTTGGGCCACTACCAGAAAATGTTGCCAATTGCTGTTATAAACTCTAGACCTTTTTGTAAAATGGAAACAGTACCAAATTGTTCATCTTCTCCACTTTCTGTTTGAAAAGACTGAAACTTGCTCCATTCTTTGAAAAAGAGGGTGAAGGACTGGGCTGGGGCAGTTCCTGAGCTGGAAGCTGGGGGTACCTCTGCCAATACTGATGCTCAGGTGAGCATCAGAACTGAGCACAAGGCAGCCCCAAGGTGTGGGACACAGAGCTACCTCCTACTTGACCCACAGAACTGGGCTACGGGCAGCCCTAAAGTGGTGCGATTGGATCTGAGGAATTTTATGCCCCATCCCAAACATTATATGTCCTGCCTTGTATTCTGGAATGCTGGGATGCCAATGGCACCATTATTTTGATGTCTGCCGGGAGCCTGAAATTATCTTTAGCTCCATACCCTACCCATCTCAGTAAAGGAGAAGTACTGTGTAGAAGTGCTGTTTGGATAAAAGGGGTTTCAACTGAAAAAAATCAGACACACAGTGTTGTCATTTTTGTTTTCTTTAATTTTATTTGTTTTGGGCTTTTAAAAAATGTGTCTTAAAAAGACAACTGTTTTTGGTTTTAAAGAGGTTTAAAATCAACATTATTCTATAACTAACTATTTTGACCATGGCCAGTTACTTCTGAACTGCATGAAATGCAGGAGGCTCCCTAAATGAACAGGGACTGCTTGTTAGTAGTCTGTACATACTTTCTCTTACCAAGTGCCCCCAAAGCCCCTGTGGAACTAGACTGCCTGCATCAATACACAGTAACTAGAGAAAACAAAGAATAATAATTACATATTCCAATGCTACTTGTTCCTTTATGTACCTTTGAGTTGCTCCACAATATTGCCCTTTACATTTCTCTAGCATCCAGAGGCTCAGAAATGAATTAAACTTGAACATAACATTCCTTATATTGGAAATTTTAAATGTCTCTTCACTCCCCCTTCCCCCCACCCCCACTGCTGGGGAGCCTTATAGAGACAGATTAAACTGCAGACCAATGGTTGTTTTAGCAAAATAGAGGTACCATCTAGATAGTCTAACTTAGCAAAATGTGTATAGAAAGTTCAAAAGGGATGAACAACATCAAATCCTTGACTGTGAATAGTGTGTAGCTGACAGATGGGTGTGTTTTAGCAGTTGGCAACACAATGCATCAGCATGACAGGTGGATAGAAACTCAATGATTTTCCTTCTGGAACTGACAGAGGTCTTTGTTATACTATTGTAATAACTGCTCTTATGAAAGAGGCACCACAGAATCATCTATGAGTATAAAGAACCAGTAATTCAGCTTTATATTTTATCTGATTGATAGCTCCTCCAACAGTATGGTGGTTTGATGTTATGCACCAGTATTGGCTTTGAATTGAAATAGGGAGAAAGGAATTGGCTACATTAGTTCTTTTACATCCCCTGTGCAGAGGTCTCACAGCCATTAAATGAACAAGCTCATTTCACCCATAAGATCCAATAGGCTCGCATAACAGGGTAGTATTGTTGTGCTTTGGGCAATGTTTTTATTCAAGTAAGGCTAGCTGAAATATTTCCATCAAAATAGTATTACATTTCTTCACAAAAAACCTGTCTCCAGAGTGTAGGAAATGTCAATATTTTGTCAAATCAACCAAAATTTGAGTTTTCAACCAACTCTAGGGCTTCCTCAAAACCCTATGTTCCTTTATGGGCCAAGGTTTAAAGACAGAAAACAGAGTGGATATAAACAGTCAGTTTTCAGAATGGAAAAAGTAGATTGTGGGGTCCCTCTGTGTTTTGTGCTGGGTATGATCTGTGCTGTTTAATATACTCATGAATGATATGAAAAGGTGGGTATGTAGTGAAATGGCCAAGTTGCTGATGGCATTAAATTATTCAGAGTGGTAAACAAATTAGACTATGGATAGCTACAGAAGAATCTTGCAAAATTGAGTAAATAGGCAGCAAAATGGCAGATGAAATTCAGTGTTGATAACCGCAGTGATACACATGGGACTAAATAACCCAAAGCATACATACACAATATATGATCTACATTAACTGTTACATAGAAGGTGCATATCTAACTAGTTCAGAGAGGCATGAGCTTTTGGATTAGGGACAGACATTTGAAAAGCCCAAGCCTGAACTGATTCAATCTTTGTAGGTTTGTCTAGCCTGCAGAGATTGAACCAATTTGCAGGTGGATAGATATTCACTTTTGATTCAGGAAATGCAGGCACATGCCTTCAGTGGCTCAGGCTAGAAGCTGGGGGGAGCTAGAGTAAGCTTTCTCTTCCCTTCCACAATGCTGAACTGTGGGGGGTGGGTGGCCTGGCTCTGGCAGGCCATTACGATTATGGAGGGATTTAAACCCCCACCTGCTGATCAATTCCAAAAAGCCGTAAGCAGACACCATTCTATCTGCTTTTGTTCCAGTTAAATTGGAGACACACATACATAAACAGCTCTCAGCATCAGCTAGCATGGGGGTGGTGTGACCATGACCAGATGCTGGCTAGGGTCTGTGTCACTAGAGTCCATGCCGTGGGAGAGGGGAAGGAAGGGGGTTGGGGAGGGGGTCTCTGCTTCAGCGGTGAGCAGTGAGGGGAGGGTGGGGCAGGGGGAAGCCAGACAGATATTACTGTGCTTGCAGTCTCCATCTCCTTCTCATCCAGCTGGCACTCCAGCTAGGGAGGATAGGGGCAGGTCCAGCCCTGCTCTCTGGAGCAGACAGCCCAGCCCAGGGCTGCAAAGCATGGTGGGATGCTGGGGGAACTCTGACTTAAACCAGTAAAGGGTCTGGGACACAAGTTCCATAAATCAGGTTGACTCAAGTCAGTTAAGTCTGATTCTACATTCAACCAGGCTTATCTTAAACTACTTTCAGCCATTTTGAAACTGGTTTATGCGCACAGAACTTCTGTTCTGTTACAGGTTTAACCAGTTTCTGATCACTTAAACTGGTTTATGTGTAACTTCTGTCCCTAGCCTTGTAGGTTACAACCTACTTCTTCAGATGCTAACTACCTCTTGTTACCACACAGGAAAGATCTTCATCATTGAGGACAGTTTGCTAAAAACTTCAGCTCAGTGTTAAGCAGCAGCAAAAAAGGCAAATAACATGTTAGGAATTAAGAATGGAATTATAAACAAACAAAATGTATCATTAGGGCCCTTTATACATTCCTGGTGGAGTCACACCTGGAAAGATGTACAGAGAAGGGCCACAAAGATGATCATGGGCTTTATGTAAATAGACTAGGGCTTTTCAGCTTAGAAAAGAGGTGCCTGAGGTGGGACATGCTGAAGAAAGTAAGCAGGGATGTATTATTTACTATCTTTGAAAAAATACAAGAACGACACGAAACTAGTAGGTAGTTGGTTAAAAACTAACAAAAGGAAGTTCTTTTTCACACCTCATGTAATCAATTTGTGGAACTCATTGCCATAAGATGTGGAGGCTGATTTTTAACCCACGGTAAAAGGGAATTGGACACATTCATAGAGGAAAGAAAGTTCCATTAGTAGGTATTGAGCATGAGAGATAGGGATGGAGCCTCTGAATCATAACTTCCCAAACCTCTAAATGCTGGTAGCCTCAGTGGGAGAGAAGCAGGGGTGGGAAATTCTGGATATGCCTTGTGTACCTTCTACCTCAGCATCCACTCTTTGTGCCTGCCTGTGACAGAAGACTGGGTTGGGTAGACCTATGGTCTGAACCAGTAAATGGAAGTTCTTTTGTAGTTTTATTAGCTAGGCTATAATGGACATTGGCCACAGACTTCCATGATGCACTAGAATGGCTCAGGAATGGTGAACAAGGCATGTGTCACCTGAACTAGAGTTTCTGGGAAGTGCTGTGGAACATTTCCAAATCTACACTTCAGGCCCCTTTTACATATTACACTTAGGGCATGATCAACCAGATAATCACACCTTAAGTTGTGATCAACCAGATAATCACATCTTAAGTTGTGATCAAGCTACACGTTCCACCAATTAATGGCATGATAACACAAGCAATAAGCTACAAAGTTATTTCACAAAAAATGTGTAATAACTATGTAGCTTGTTCTAATCATGCCATTAACTGAGCATGTGTCCAAGTGCTCCCCTGTGGCTGGGGCTTGCACTGGTGAGTGGCAGCATTGTCAGTTGTGGAGCTTGCAGCAGGGAGAATGCAGCCCCCACTTTTCCCCAAGAGATTAGTTGGCTGCAGGGCACACAGTGGGGTTGCAGGAAGAATACTGCCCCTGCTGCAAGTCTTGTGAGCTGTGGGGCTTGCAGCAGCAGCCACCTCATGAGGTGCAGGGCTTGTAGTGGCAGCAGCATTCCCACTGCAAGGCATTCTCTCCGCTGTTTTCAAATCACAGCGTTGTCCCCACTGTCACTGCTGTGAGCCCTACAGCTGACAATGCTTGCACCAGGGGCAGCATTCCTGGTGCTGCCCTTGCTGCGAGCCCCACAGCCCACATGGACTGCAGGGCTCACGGTGGGGGCAGCAGGGGGAATGCTGCCTCTGCTGGGAGCCCTGATGAACCCCATCAGCAGGGGGCTTGCAGCCACAGGAGCTGGTGCAGGGCAGCCCAGGATCATGTTCCTAGGCTCCCACTGCACTGGTGATAAGGTGTAATGGGATCTAGTGTGTGATCCCACAATCACGCTTCCTGCCACATACGTGTGGCATGGCAGAAATGTGATCATGTTGAGATCACACATTAGATCCCATTGAGTCTTTACCTGCATGTGTAGAAGCTCCCTTAGTTTCCAGCCAAAAGCTTGCCACCAACCATTCCTGGCTTTCTGCCCAAATGTTTCAGCTTTTGGCTTTCCATGTAACACAGTAATTCTTCTCCCCTCCCCTCCCGTCCCCCCCGAAAAATCAGGAAAATATTTTTTGTTCACGTTGTCTGAAGATTTTTTTCCTTAACCAGCTTTGTTATTACCAAAAGCAGACATGCATTTACTCAACTATTTCTCCAAGTGAATCATAATTGATCCTATTCATCTCTAGCAGTGTGGGTGGTACGAATAGAAATATTCATATTCCTATAAGTATTCATGTTTTCCACGCTATAGAAAATTTCAGCATAAGAAGAATTAAGAGGGAACACTGTCTAATTATATTCAGCACAACATTTCAGTTCTGTAAAAGCAATTTTTTGCAAAACTGAAAGCCAACAGAAATGTTTCCATTAAAAAAAAATCTACCAGAAATGTTATTTTAACAAATAAAAATCCCCCTACAGTGTTTTAAAATCAGACTGTAACATTGTTGCATTTTGCTAGTTCGTGAGAACCTCATGGTAAAATTGAATATACCCTGCTTGTAAGAAAAAGAGATATTTGCTAATTTGTGTTCACTGTTCAAATTGAGAAATATGAAGATAGGAACCTAGTGGTACAAAGAATGACAAGTTCATTTTTTCAAAATTCTTTTAATTTTAATAATGTAAAGAATAATAAAGAGTCTGGGTAAAAATTAATATTAAATTAATGTTGAATTCTCTATCCCTGAAGAAGGGTACCTGTGCCTGAAAGCTTGCAAAGAACAATTTTTCCAACTATTCAGTTGGTCTAATAAAAGATATCACATTTACCCAAATAATTTTGTCTGCCTAATATTAAATAAAACAGCTTTTAATTTGCGAAAGCCTGTTTAGAAAGGATAAATAATTATAATGGCTATTTGTTTCAATAACAAAAATGTCATAGCTAAAAAGCAAGAGCTGAATAGGGTGGGACAAATATCCTTGCAGAACAAATCAGAAAATCATGCTAACTTATAGCTTCTTATAACAGTATACTTTGTTTCTGATTTACACGCAGCTTTAAACTCTTCAGGCTTTGTGCGTTTGCAGTGCACACCTTGGAAATTCAATGTGTCAAGACACCTGCCTGAGTTATTTTGTGCTGGCCAAATGGGCTTAGTTTAATACAGCAAGTGAGCAAATTTGGATTAAACGCCTTATGACGGTAAGGCTTATTTTGATGTTTGCCATGTGTACATTTTATACCCACTTTTGCCTGAAGATCTCAAACAATCTTATACATATTAAGGATCAGCTTGTGGCTGGTGTTTGGGTATCTACTTGGTGGGGTAACGGACACAGGAGTGTTATCTCAATACAATGCATTTTTCTGCAGTGCTTCCTGCTAGCTGGAACTGGAGTGCTGATGGGACCCCAACCGGCCCAGAGGTGTGCGTCTGTTCTAACTATTGTAAAAAGGTGCTGGATCAGAAGTGCTCCCTGGCAAACATCCTATGACCACATTGCACCTCAGTGTTTCCTGCTGGGGTGGTGCAGTTCTCCACTGCAGCAGGTTCTTACTCCTTTAGTCAGGCCCAGGAGCTAGCTTTCCCCCTTTCCTGCCTCAAAATAAATAGAAAAACAAAACACCAATAAGCCCCCCCGCCCGCCCCTTGCCTCTCCTATCCAGGGTAAGGGCTTCCTTGTTGCCTTTCTTCCCAGCTTGCCCTCCTTCCCAGCATCATGCTATCTGGGAATTTTTAACTTCCCCCAGGGCCAGCTAATCACCCCCAGTGCATACAGTGTATACTATCTATCAAGTCCCTAAAAATAAAACAATTTGTTCCATCTAACCAAAGTCCATGAAAGGGACTGGTACCCCAAGGGACACTCAGCCTTTCCTCTTACATATCAGCTATTCATATCTGGCCTAAGAAGGCAAGAAAAAGTTGCTGAGAATTCAACAGTCTATGTGAAATAAATCCGTGGTCTCAGGGTGCCTGTACATGAGCCATGAGGCTGCTCCAACATGCTGTAAGTACAACGCATTGGAGCAAACTTGATTAATTGAATCTACTGGGGTGTGCTAATTAGCACGCTCCAGCCAGCCTCCGTGACTTATGTATCAGCATCCTCGTGCTTCAAAATAGTGGCAGAGGTGCTTTAACTAAAGCTTGTTCAATGAGTTCTAGATAAAGCACCCCCGCTGACATTTTGAAGGTGGGGACACTGATGCATGAGGTGCTCTGGGCGCTTTAATTACAGCGGCTCCAAGAGCCCCGGAGCACATGTAAAATCACCTTCAACACTTAGGCAGTTGACTGTCAAAATTACAAAACCCTTTTGCACAGATTTGTCACTGGTGCACATAGCTTCAAGCAGGAAGATCAAAAACCAGAAGGAAACCAAGACTGAGCTTAATTATTCCTCTTTCCACAAAAAGGACAATATAGGAAAAGCTTATGTTACTGTTTGTGTCTTGTGCTGTTCCTGTCTGTGGCTGGATGACTTGACTACAGAGCTGTCAGCCTGACACCTTTTTAGATTTACCACAGGAAAGTCACTTAAAAAAAATCCAAACCACAAGTGGGACATATTGAGAAGAAAAAAAGATTGTTGATGATGCTGTTTCAAAAACAGTTCCTCCCCCACTGCATCCCATCCTATCTTGGGAAGCCAAGAACCTTTCCAACTCACATCTGCCTTTGGTTTCCTCTCTGTTTATTCAATCATCAATTATCAGGAGACCTCTTGTTTTGCTTCAATGAGCTGCACAATTTGAAGCAACTGTGGTAGCTAAGATGATTCTTCTTAGACCACGCACAGATTCTTTTATGGCACAGAGAAACTGGATTGAATTATAACAAAAAATATCCAAAAACAACAACATTTTCTCTCCAAACTGTTCTGAGAATTATAATAATATGATTTTTCCTGCAAAACAAATAATATACAGACTTCAAAAGCTTGTATGTTTGTTTTTAGATAATTGACAATAAATGAGATTAGACATTGTGATTTGTGGTTTCAATTCCTTCTTTTACAAAGGAGAAAATATGTTAATAATTTAAATCACATGAGCTTGGATTCTTCTAGCTCCTGAAATAATAAGTTGTATGACTGTTGTGCTGCCTTGAGTCCTCTAGGGGAAATATGCCATGACAGTGAATGCACTGCATCTTATAGGTGGTAGCCCTCCAGTCATACATGCTGCTTTTGTTTATTATCCTTGACTAAGCCAATGGAGCCATTGCTACCTTACCAGTCACTGGTGATGGCAAGACCTGACAGCTGAGCATCTCATATTTGCTACCAGAGTACCATCAGTGCCTGCCGCTAATGCTACAGCATACCCAAACTCAACACAGGGTTAATTATATCACCATTTCATCTCCCCTCCAAGGGTGCCTAGAAATATTCAGGGTCCCGTTCTAACTTATGGTGCTTTACATAAAGCACCATGAGTTGAAAGCCCCTACCCCCTGTCCCAAGCCAACAGATGTTTACCTGTTGGATTGTGGGGCAGGGGTGGCGGGGAGCAGGGCTGGAGTCTGCCTGCACTGGCCCTGGCCAGTAGGCAGGGGCATGCCACCAGCCTCCAAGGATGCTGCTGAACCATCCCTCTCCCCAGCCGCACCCTCCCCAGCCCTGGGGCTGCCAATGGGTGAGGAGGAGGGAGGAGGGGCAGCAGCATGGAGCTGACAGATGCTTTGAATGGGCAAAGCTGAGGGAGGGTGGGAGCAGGGGGAAGAGAGCCCCCCCTCGCCTCACAGCTCCTACCCCAGCTAACCCAGCCAGGGTATTGGAGGGAGCTGGGTTGGGCCTGTGAGGCAAGAGGACTCCAGTCCACCCCACTCCTCCCCCGCTCATCTCTGCCCAGTCAAAGCAGCTGGCAGCTCCATGCCGGCTGTTCCCTCTTCTTACTCATCTCTCCCCCACTGACAGTCCCAGGGGTGGGGCTGGGCAAGTGCTCCCCAGCATGACCACCAGCCCAGCCCTGCCCCAGTATGAAAAATTAACCCTGGAGGGGTAACAAGTCCCCTAAAGGCACTCCGCTTGAGAGCACCTTCATCTATTACTTAATTTGACCGGGGTTAATTTTTTATGTGATCAGCCATTTTAAAAGTGCTCTGCAGTCATGCATATGTGTTATGTCATGTCTGTAGAGCACTTTTAAGGGCCCATTTGCATGCAAAATGTTATCTGTGTAAGCACACCAAGTCTTCACACCTCTTTTGCCCTCTTTCTTTGGAACAGTGGTAAGTTCTTTTTAATTGTAAATTGAGAATGGCTTGGACTGTTAGAGCAAGCAACTCCATTGAACTTTCCAAAGCAATATGAAATAATGCATCATAATGGTTTTCTTGTAAGGCAGATACTGACTGGTGTCTCTGTACCTAAAATTCTGGAAGTCAAAGGGGAAAACACAACAAACTTAACTATTGGATCTTTGTGAAGGGGACTTAGCATAGACAGGAGTAACATTTCGGGCCTTGTTTACAAACACAGTGCCCTATCTCTTCATTCAAAAGACCTCTTTATCGTAAATGAGGCAGAGCAGATTCTGAAACCTGACAAGATGCCAGTGAACTTGGATTAGCTCTTTATTTCAGAGGCACTGCTTTTGAAAGAACCAATAGCTTAAAGTGCCCTGCATTCAAAAGCTTGTCAAAAACTATCCCAGCCATGCAGTTGGTTCAATAAAAGATATCATCCACAAAACCCTTGCTTCTTTTAAAATAAAAGTGTTTTTGTTTATTTGCTTTTTAAAATGTAGAATTGCTTTCTTTAACATGAATATAAATATGAACTTTTGCTTTGTGGCCTAGACAAGGAATTACATCAAAAGCAACAATATTTCTGCCAAATCTTTAAAAGTTAATACTTCTTGACAAGTCAGAGAGTGTACAGCTGCATCTTTCCCCATCATATATGCCTGATAACACTATTTTAACAGAAGAATTTAGAAAACTCCTGCCAAACATTGGCACATTTTTAATTCTCCATGCATGTGTCTGTGCATTTGTGTGTGCATCTGTGTATATTTATAATGCATACATTTAGAGTGAGATGCAAAACATTAGATACATGCCAAATTGGCTACATTTTGGCTGTGTTCAGGTATAAGTGGACACATTTTTCTATGACACACCTTGTGGAGATAATAATACTGTCATTATACATTGTATTATGTGTCAAGAGAAAGGAATGGAAAAAGCTATAGAAGTGCTAGCACAGTTGTGATTATCTGAGCATGAAGTACCAAATTTTAATCTGTGGTACCCTGCCTCTTGAATCTGTATGACTTTCTTTTTCAGACCTCATGATCATCAGTGAAGCATGGACAAAAGATGCCAGTGGTGTATGGGATGGCTTAGGACAAACTGGAGGTTGATCCATTATGCTTCTTACCTCCTGACACTTTGGAAACATGTTAGTTTACGTTTAAGCTGCAGGGAAACTAAATTACCTCTAGGCCAGAGGTGGCCAACCCATGGCATGAGTGTTACAAGTGATCCAGGCAGCCTCTGTGTGTGACATGAGAGAGGCTGCCTGTGCATAAAAGAATCCAGAAGCTACTTTTAAACTGTGTTGCTAATGGTTTCAACAAGGTGCTTAATAAAGGACAGCAATACTCAAATCTGTGTTTGGTTCTTATATAGCATAAGAGTTAACAATACCCAACACATTTTCAGCCCTACTACTGAGATTCATACCCACTGAAAAAAATTACAATAAGCCTGTTCAACTGGTGGCTCACAGCCCATATTCAGCCTGCAGAGAGTTAGGTTGCAGCTCCCAGGTTCCTGTGAGGCCTCTGCTCTGTCCATCACTGGCTGCAACAGCAGCCAGAGTCTCCTGGCTTCTCCTCCCTCCTCCAGCTTCTGCTTCCTGTCCCCACCCCAGTGCAAGGGTAGTGTAGGGTAGGGGAGCCCAGGCTGCATGAGCACACAGTGCACTTCTGGAAGGGGTGTGGGTGTGCCGTGCAGCATTTAAAGGGGGGAGGGTGCTTCTGCATGGCATAGTGCCTGCAGTGCGGCTATGGATTGCTTTGGTGCAGCCTGTGGGTGTGAGGGCCCTGGCCCCTTACAAGCTGGCTAGCCCTGACTTACAACTAAGTCTTCGTTTTGTTGAAATATGCTTTTGTTACCATACTGTTATACAGGTGTGACATAAGTCTCTTTTCTCCTCTGTTCTCAGAAGGAGGAATCAATTCCAAGCCACCAGACCTCTATCTTTTTTAAAAGATCTATTAATAAAGTGCCTTTGATGCCAACATTTCTCTGTGCGTTTCATCAGTGTGCTCTTCTTTAAGCTGAAGGGAAACTAAAATACCAGATTAACCAAGTCTTGTACATGTATAAATAAAGTGCAAGTAATCTTACTTTTTTATAGAAACACACATTTAGAATATTATTTATTCCTCTGGATAGAATACTAATCTGTATTTATTATATTTCAAATATGTACTAGGGATGACATCTGAGCCCTTTATTCAGTGGGAGTTTTGCCCTTCGATAAGGGCCAGGATTTTACTTTTGGTGAAGTCATATTTGTATTTTTTCCAGAACTTGCCTATATTTTTGGTACGAAGAAAAAGCTGGAGCCAATGTCTGGATTACCTCTAGGCCAGGGGTGGCATGAATGTCACAAGTGGCACAGGCAGCCTCTGTATGTGACGTGTGGATCAAGGAGGGGATAGGCAGCAAGGTGGCAGATAGGGCAGGAAGCAGAGCAAGAGATTGGGCAGGGAGTACAGCACTGAGTAGAGTAGAAAGCAAAGCGACAGATCGGGCACAGGAAGGGATCATATTGGCACTTGTGGGGTGGTGGTGTACAGCTCATCTGTGGCATGCCTTCCAAAAATGTTGGACTCGCTGCTTGTCATGCATATAGAAAGCACACAAAAAATATCCAGTGAAGCCTATAGGTAATAGTGGGTCTACATTCTTCTACCATCTGACTAATGGTACCAAGTGGGAGAAGAAATGAGAAAGCTGAGTAGTAGCATAGGTGGCAGGTTTGGGCCACTACCTTGCTTTGTTTCTTTCAGTCTGCCAGGAGAAATTATGGAGTCCGCCAGATGCACCACAGTTAAGTTTTACACTTAAAACAGAATGAAAATCAAAATATTAAATGAATTTCTTATATGTATCTACACACCTCAGTTAGGTTTCCTCACATCAGCTCACATGCCATTCTGCACCATGAAAATACCCCAACCCTTTGCAGTGTCCTTGGTCCCCTACTCTGTTCCACTTGGAAATTCAGTTGATATGGGCAATCCAAGTTGTTTAGATGGCTGTAGTGGAAACTGGAGCTGTATGAGATGGTGCAAGGGAGACCAAGAGGTGAAGATGCCTCTGCTGTGGCTGTGCAGTCCCCATCCTGGGGCTGCATGCTGTTGCAAGTGGCAGCAGGTCACAGCCAGGCAGCAGCCCCCACGGCCAGACTGCTGCAGTGGGTAGAGGGTGCAGGGAACTCTTGGTTAAGGCTGCTTCAGGAACTCTTGGTTAAGGCTGCTTCAACAGTCCAGCTGGCACAAGGAGTAGTGTGCCCAGGTACCAACTGTCTCACAGGTGCTGGCTCCAGGCTCTAGTTCCCCCTGGCTGTAGATCTGGGGGGAGCGGGACAGGGTTATTTTGCTGCAAGTGGCACAACTTGCCCACAACAAAGCACATGTCTGGGCATGTGCTCTGAGGTAAAAATCTCTGTCTAAAATTTGTGCCACTCCTATTTGAATTGCTGTAAGCGCACGTGCCTGCGTGTGTGGACACACCCTGTGAAACTATACAAAACTTTCTACTTCCATCTGTGGGTAGGTGAGACAAAAGGAACAGATTATATTGGATACATTTTTTCTCAGCTGAGCTACTGAATAGGATTTTATGGTTTATCTTATTTCATGCTATTTGCCATGAGTTGCTGCTGATATTCAGTTAAAAACATACACACACACAAAACTTCCAAGGGTGTCTATTCAAACATCTAACCTAGAGATTTCAATTTTCCCATGGAACCTCATGTACACTCCTAGTATGAATTCCTGGTTTTGCTCATCTTTTATGATTTGATAGGTATCTGTGTGACATTTTCAGACACTGTACAGAAAAGCTCTGATCTTTGAAAACTCCTGGCGCTCTGGTGTAGTGCCTGCAGACTGGGGATCT